>NC_083716.1:93288613-93296113 GCF_028564815.1 Eubalaena glacialis
GCCCTGAAGCCTCCGGGGCCGCGTCCCTGTGAGCGTCGAGCGGGATCTGCGGCGGGGCGCCAAGCGCCGACGGGCCTGGAGCGTCCCGCCCGCCCTGGGCTGCGAGGTGGCCCACCACTCCGCCACCCCCGGGTCCCCGAGGCCTCCTGTCGCCTGCCTGGGCGGGCGGCAGGGCCCTGCCGGAGAGGGCTGGCCGCCGGCATGGCGGTAAGGCGCAGGCGCCAGCGAAGCTGGGCCTCAAGAGGCACCGCGCGGGCCCCTCCTGCGTCTACGGCCATACCACCCTGAACGCGCCCGATCTCGTCTGATCTCGGAAGCTAAGCAGGGTCGGGCCTGGTTAGTACTTGGATGGGAGACCGCCTGGGAATACCGGGTGCTGTAGGCTTTTTGCCTCCCGCTCCGCCTTCTCCTTTAGTCGCCCGCCGCCTCCGCCCCCGCCCCCGCCCCCGCCCCCGCCGGGCACCGCTGCAGGCCCCACCTCCTCCGGCCCCTCCCACCACAGCGCGCCAGAGGGGGCGCTCTCCGCCTGCCTGGCCGGCCAGGCGGCCAGAAGGCGGCCCTGGAAGGCAGCCGCATCCCAGCCGCTCCTGGGGTGGCTGGCCTGAACCCAGACTCCGCCTCAGGCCCGGGTGCCGGCCGTGCGGCCCGCGAGCCCCTTGACCTGCACCTGGCCGCCCCCACTAGCGCCCAGCCCCGGCGCAGCCACCTATCTGCCGGTGTGTCTCTCCACAGCTCCCTCCGGAAAAAGCCCCCCCTCCGCCGTTTCGCCACGGCCGGGGGCGGGAGCGGGGGCGGGGGCCGGGGCCGGTGCTCCGGGCCGGCCGGCCACAAGGCGCCGGGTCCTGTGCTCGGCGGGTGGCGTGGGGGCAAGGGTGGCCTTGCTGGGGCTAAGGGGCCGTGCCGACTCAATGGTGGCTCCCAGTGGGTTAAGGGCCGACTGCCGTCGGGCAGGAGGGCCGGCCCGGGCTGCGGCTGGGCTGCGCCTAGCGCCGCGTGGGCGGGCAGAGGGGAGGCCCAAGGGACCGCGGGCCCCGGGCCCTGAAGCCTCCGGGGCCACGTCCCTGTGAGCGACGTGCGGGATCTGGGGCGGGGCGCCAAGCGCCGAACGGTTTGGTGGGTCCCGCCCGCCCTGGGCTGGGAGGTCGCCGAACCCTCCGCCACCCCCCTGGTACCCGAGGCCGCCGTTGCCCTGCCTGGGCGGGCGGCGGGGCCCTGCCGGGGCGGGCTGGCCGCCGGGCTGGCGGGGAGGCGCAAGCGCCAGCGAAGCTGGGCCTCAAGAGGCACTCCGCGGGCCCCTCTTAACGTCTACGGCCATACCACCCTGAACGCGCCCGAACTCGTCTGATCTCGGAAGCTAAGCAGGGTCGGGCCTGGTTAGTACTTGGATGGGAGACCGCCTGGGAATACCGGGTGCTGTAGGCTTCTTGCCTCCCGCTCCGCCTTCTCCTTTAGTCGCCCGCCGCCTCCGCCCCCGCCCCCGCCCCCGCCGGGCAGCGCTGCAGGCCCCACCTCCTCCGGCCCCTCCCACCACAGCGCGCCAGAGGGGGCGCTCCGCGCCGGCCTGGCCGGCCAGGCGGCCAGAAGGCGGCCCTGGAAGGCAGCCGCCACCCCAGCCGCTCCCGTGGTGGCTGGCCCGGACCCAGACTCCGCCGCAGGCCGGGGTGCCGTCCGTGCGGCCCACGAAGCCCTCGACCTGCACTTGGCCGCCCCCACCGGAGCCCAGCCGCGCCGCAGCCCCCTGTCTGCCCGTGTGTCTCTCCACAGCTCCCTCCGGAAAAAGCCCACCCTTTGCCACTTCGCCACGGCCGAGAGTGGGAGTGGGGTCGTGGACTGGGACCGGTTCGCTGGGCTGGCTAGACACCAGGCGCCAGGAACTTTGCTCGGCAGTTGGCGTGGGGGCAAGGGTGGCGTTGCTGTGTCTAAGGGGCCGTGCCGGCTCAATGGTGGCTCCCAGTGGCTTCGGGCCAACTGCCGTTGGGCAGGCGGGCCGGCCAGGCCGTGGCTGGGCTGCGCCTAGCACTGTGTGGATTGACAGGGTGGGGAATGCACAAGGGACCGAGGGCCACAGGCCCTTAAGCCTCCGGGGCCAAGTCCTGTGAGCGTTGAGCGGCTCTGGGGCGGAGGGCCAAGCGCCTACAGGCCTGGAGGGTCCCGCCTGACCTGAGCTGCGAAGTCGCCCACAACTCCACCACCCCCGGGCCCTCGAGGCCTCCTGTCGCTTGCCTGGGCGGACGGCAGGGCCGCGCCGGAGAGGGTTGGCTGCCGGGCTGGCGGTAAGTCGCCAGCACCAGCGAAGCTAAGCCTCAAGAGGCACACCGTGGCCCCCGCTGCATTCTACAGCCACACCTCCCTGAACGCACCACACCTCGTCTGATCTCGGAAGCTAATCAGGGTCTGGCCTGTTTCGTACCTGGATGGGAGACCACATGGGAATACCGAGTGCTGTAGGCTTTTTTGCCTCCCGCTCCGCCTTGACATTTAGTGGCCCGCGGCCGAGGCCGCCTCCGCCCCCGCTGAGCACCGCTGCAGGCCTCACCTCCTCACGTCCCTCCCAACACAGCGCGCCGGAGGGATCGCTCCCCGCCGAGCTGGCTGGACATGCGGCCAGAATGCGGCCCTGGAAGGCAGCCGCCACCCCAGCCGCTCCCGTGGTGGCTGGCCCGGACCCAGACTCCGCCGCAGGCCGGGGTGCCGTCCGTGCGGCCCGCGAGGCCCTCGACCTGCACTTGGCCGCCCCCACCGGAGCCCAGCCGCGCCGCAGCCCCCTGTCTGCCCGTGTGTCTCTCCACAGCTCCCTCCGGAAAAAGCCCCCCCCTCCGCCGTTTCGCCACGGCCGGGGGCGGGAGCGGGGGCGGGGGCCGGGGCCGCTTCTCCGGGCCTGCCGGCCACCAGGGCCGGGGTCCTGTGCTCGGCGGGCGGCGTGGGGGCAAGGGGGGGCCTTGCTGGGGCTAAGGGGCCGTGCCCACTCCATGGTGGCTCCCAGTGGCTTCGGGCCAGCTGCTGCCCGGCCGGAGGGCCGGCCCGGCCGTGGCCGGGCTGCGCCTAACTCCGCGTGGGCGGGCAGGGGGGGATGCCCAAGGGACCGCGGCCGCCGGGCCCTGAAGCCTCCGGGGCCGCGTCCCTGTGAGCGTCGAGCGGGATCTGCGGCGGGGCGCCAAGCGCCGACGGGCCTGGAGCGTCCCGCCCGCCCTGGGCTGCGAGGTGGCCCACCACTCCGCCACCCCCGGGTCCCCGAGGCCTCCTGTCGCCTGCCTGGGCGGGCGGCAGGGCCCTGCCGGAGAGGGCTGGCCGCCGGCATGGCGGTAAGGCGCAGGCGCCAGCGAAGCTGGGCCTCAAGAGGCACCGCGCGGGCCCCTCCTGCATCTACGGCCATACCACCCTGAACGCGCCCGATCTCGTCTGATCTCGGAAGCTAAGCAGGGTCGGGCCTGGTTAGTACTTGGATGGGAGACCGCCTGGGAATACTGGGTGCTGTAGGCTTTTTGCCTCCCGCTCCGCCTTCTCCTTTAGTCGCCCGCCGCCTCCGCCCCCGCCCCCGACCCCGCCCCCGCCGGGCACCGCTGCAGGCCCCACCTCCTCCGGCCCCTCCCACCACAGCGCGCCAGAGGGGGCGCTCTCCGCCTGCCTGGCCGGCCAGGCGGCCAGAAGGCGGCCCTGGAAGGCAGCCGCATCCCAGCCGCTCCCGGGGTGGCTGGCCTGAACCCAGACTCCGCCTCAGGCCCGGGTGCCGGCCGTGCGGCCCGCGAGCCCCTTGACCTGCACCTGGCCGCCCCCACTAGCGCCCAGCCCCGGCGCAGCCACCTATCTGCCGGTGTGTCTCTCCACAGCTCCCTCCGGAAAAAGCCCCCCCTCCGCCGTTTCGCCACGGCCGAGTGCGGGAGCGGGGTCGTGGGCCAGGACTCGTTCTCCGAACCGGCCGACCACTAGGCACCGGGAACAGTGCTCGGCAGTTGGCGTGGATGCAAGTGTGGCCTTGCTGGCTGTAATGGGCCATGCCAACACAATGGTGGCTCCCAGTGGATTCGGGGCAACTGCCGTCGGGCAGGAGGGCCGGCCCGGCCACGGCTAGGTTGTGCCTAGCACTGCGTGAGTGGACAGGGTTGGTAATGCTCGAGGGACCTAGGGCCAAGGGACATTAAGCCTCCGGGGCCACGTCCTTGTGAGCATCAAGCGGGACCTGGGGCGGAGCGCCAAGCACCTACGGGCCTGGAGGATCCCGCCTGACCTGAGCTGCGAGGTCGCCCTTGACTATGCAACCCCTGGGTCCCTGAGGCCTCCTGTCGCCAGCCTGGGCGGGCGGCAGGGCCTTGCTGAAGAGGGCTGACCGCCGAGCAGGGAGCAAGTCGCCAGCACCAGCGAAGCAAAGCCTCAAGAGGCACCCCGTGGCCCCGGCTGCCCTCTAAGGCCATACCACCCTGAACGTGCCCCATCTCGTCTGATCGCGGAAGCTAAGCAGGGTCGGGCCTGGTTAGTACTTGGATGGGAGACCGCCTGGGAATACCGGGTGCTGTAGGCTTTTTGCCTCCCGCTCCGCCTTCTCCTTTAGTCGCCCGCCGCCTCCGCCGCCGCCCCCGCCCCCGCCGAGCAGCGCTGCAGGCCCCACCTCCTCCGGCCCCTCCCACCACAGCGCGCCAGAGGGGGCGCTCTGCGCCGGCCTGGCCGGCCAGGCGGCCAGAAGGCGGCCCTGGAAGGCAGCCGCCACCCCAGCCGCTCCCGTGGTGGCTGGCCCGGACCCAGACTCCGCCGCAGGCCGGGGTGCCGTCCGTGCGGCCCACGAAGCCCTCGACCTGCACTTGGCCGCCCCCACCGGAGCCCAGCCGCGCCGCAGCCCCCTGTCTGCCCGTGTGTATCTCCACAGCTCCCTCCGGAAAAAGCCCACCCTCCGCCGTTTCGCCACGGCCGGGGGCGGGAGCGGGGGCGGGGGCTGGGACCGGTTCGCTGGGCTGGCTAGACACCAGGCGCCGGGTCCTGTGCTCGGCGGGTGGCGTGGGGGCAAGGGTGGCCTTGCTGGGGCTAAGGGGCCGTGCCGGCTCAATGGTGGCTCCCAGTGGGTTAAGGGCCGACTGCCGTCGGGCAGGAGGGCCGGCCAGGCCGTGGCTGGGCTGCGCCTAGCACTGTGTGGATTGACAGGGTGGGGAATGCACAAGGGACCGAGGGCCACAGGCCCTTAAGCCTCCGGGGCCAAGTCCTGTGAGCGTTGAGCGGCTCTGGGGCGGAGGGCCAAGCGCCTACAGGCCTGGAGGGTCCCGCCTGACCTGAGCTGCGAAGTCGCCCACAACTCCACCACCCCCGGGCCCTCGAGGCCTCCTGTCGCTTGCCTGGGCGGACGGCAGGGCCGCGCCGGAGAGGGTTGGCTGCCGGGCTGGCGGTGAGTCGCCAGCACCAGCGAAGCTAAGCCTCAAGAGGCACACCGTGGCCCCCGCTGCATTCTACGGCCACACCTCCCTGAACGCACCACACCTCGTCTGATCTCGGAAGCTAATCAGGGTCTGGCCTGTTTCGTACCTGGATGGGAGACCACATGGGAATACCGAGTGCTGTAGGCTTTTTTGCCTCCCGCTCCGCCTTGACATTTAGTGGCCCGCGGCCGAGGCCGCCTCCGCCCCCGCTGAGCACCGCTGCAGGCCTCACCTCCTCACGCCCCTCCCAACACAGCGCGCCGGAGGGATCGCTCCCCGCCGAGCTGGCTGGACATGCGGCCAGAATGCGGCCCTGGAAGGCAGCCGCCACCCCAGCCGCTCCCGTGGTGGCTGGCCCGGACCCAGACTCCGCCGCAGGCCGGGGTGCCGTCCGTGCGGCCCACGAAGCCCTCGACCTGCACTTGGCCGCCCCCACCGGAGCCCAGCCGCGCCGCAGCCCCCTGTCTGCCCGTGTGTCTCTCCACAGCTCCCTCCGGAAAAAGCCCACCCTTTGCCACTTCGCCACGGCCGAGAGTGGGAGCGGGGTCGTGGGCTGGGACCGGTTCGCTGGGCTGGCTAGACACCAGGCGCCGGGAACTTTGCTCGGCAGTTGGCGTGGGGGCAAGGGTGGCGTTGCTGTGTCTAAGGGGCCGTGCCGGCTCAATGGTGGCTCCCAGTGGCTTCGGGCCAACTGCCGTTGGGCAGGCGGGCCGGCCAGGCCGTGGCTGGGCTGCGCCTAGCACTGTGTGGATTGACAGGGTGGGGAATGCACAAGGGACCGAGGGCCACAGGCCCTTAAGCCTCCGGGGCCAAGTCCTGTGAGCGTTGAGCGGCTCTGGGGCGGAGGGCCAAGCGCCTACAGGCCTGGAGGGTCCCGCCTGACCTGAGCTGCGAAGTCGCCCACAACTCCACCACCCCCGGGCCCTCGAGGCCTCCTGTCGCTTGCCTGGGCGGACGGCAGGGCCGTGCCGGAGAGGGTTGGCTGCCGGGCTGGCGGTAAGTCGCCAGCACCAGCGAAGCTAAGCCTCAAGAGGCACACCGTGGCCCCCGCTGCATTCTACGGCCACACCTCCCTGAACGCACCACACCTCGTCTGATCTCGGAAGCTAATCAGGGTCTGGCCTGTTTCGTACCTGGATGGGAGACCACATGGGAATACCGAGTGCTGTAGGCTTTTTTGCCTCCCGCTCCGCCTTGACATTTAGTGGCCCGCGGCCGAGGCCGCCTCCGCCCCCGCTGAGCACCGCTGCAGGCCTCACCTCCTCACGTCCCTCCCAACACAGCGCGCCGGAGGGATCGCTCCCCGCCGAGCTGGCTGGACATGCGGCCAGAATGCGGCCCTGGAAGGCAGCCGCCACCCCAGCCGCTCCCGTGGTGGCTGGCCCGGACCCAGACTCCGCCGCAGGCCGGGGTGCCGTCCGTGCGGCCCGCGAGGCCCTCGACCTGCACTTGGCCGCCCCCACCGGAGCCCAGCTGCGCCGCAGCCCCCTGTCTGCCCGTGTGTCTCTCCACAGCTCCCTCCGGAAAAAGCCCCCCCCTCCGCCGTTTCGCCACGGCCGGGGGCGGGAGCGGGGGCGGGGGCCGGGGCCGCTTCTCCGGGCCTGCCGGCCACCAGGGCCGGGGTCCTGTGCTCGGCGGGCGGCGTGGGGGCAAGGGGGGGCCTTGCTGGGGCTAAGGGGCCGTGCCCACTCCATGGTGGCTCCCAGTGGCTTCGGGCCAGCTGCTGCCCGGCCGGAGGGCCGGCCCGGCCGTGGCCGGGCTGCGCCTAACTCCGCGTGGGCGGGCAGGGGGGGATGCCCAAGGGACCGCGGCCGCCGGGCCCTGAAGCCTCCGGGGCCGCGTCCCTGTGAGCGTCGAGCGGGATCTGCGGCGGGGCGCCAAGCGCCGACGGGCCTGGAGCGTCCCGCCCGCCCTGGGCTGCGAGGTGGCCCACCACTCCGCCACCCCCGGGTCCCCGAGGCCTCCTTCGCCTGCCTGGGCGGGCGGCAGGGCCCTGCCGGAGAGGGCTGGCCGCCGGCATGGCGGTAAGGCGCAGGCGCCAGCGAAGCTGGGCCTCAAGAGGCACCGCGCGGGCCCCTCCTGCGTCTACGGCCATACCACC
>NC_083716.1:93298613-93301113 GCF_028564815.1 Eubalaena glacialis
TGTGTATCTCCACAGCTCCCTCCGGAAAAAGCCCACCCTCCGCCGTTTCGCCACGGCCGGGGGCGGGAGCGGGGGCGGGGGCTGGGACCGGTTCGCTGGGCTGGCTAGACACCAGGCGCCGGGTCCTGTGCTCGGCGGGTGGCGTGGGGGCAAGGGTGGCCTTGCTGGGGCTAAGGGGCCGTGCCGGCTCAATGGTGGCTCCCAGTGGGTTAAGGGCCGACTGCCGTCGGGCAGGAGGGCCGGCCAGGCCGTGGCTGGGCTGCGCCTAGCACTGTGTGGATTGACAGGGTGGGGAATGCACAAGGGACCGAGGGCCACAGGCCCTTAAGCCTCCGGGGCCAAGTCCTGTGAGCGTTGAGCGGCTCTGGGGCGGAGGGCCAAGCGCCTACAGGCCTGGAGGGTCCCGCCTGACCTGAGCTGCGAAGTCGCCCACAACTCCACCACCCCCGGGCCCTCGAGGCCTCCTGTCGCTTGCCTGGGCGGACGGCAGGGCCGCGCCGGAGAGGGTTGGCTGCCGGGCTGGCGGTGAGTCGCCAGCACCAGCGAAGCTAAGCCTCAAGAGGCACACCGTGGCCCCCGCTGCATTCTACGGCCACACCTCCCTGAACGCACCACACCTCGTCTGATCTCGGAAGCTAATCAGGGTCTGGCCTGTTTCGTACCTGGATGGGAGACCACATGGGAATACCGAGTGCTGTAGGCTTTTTTGCCTCCCGCTCCGCCTTGACATTTAGTGGCCCGCGGCCGAGGCCGCCTCCGCCCCCGCTGAGCACCGCTGCAGGCCTCACCTCCTCACGCCCCTCCCAACACAGCGCGCCGGAGGGATCGCTCCCCGCCGAGCTGGCTGGACATGCGGCCAGAATGCGGCCCTGGAAGGCAGCCGCCACCCCAGCCGCTCCCGTGGTGGCTGGCCCGGACCCAGACTCCGCCGCAGGCCGGGGTGCCGTCCGTGCGGCCCACGAAGCCCTCGACCTGCACTTGGCCGCCCCCACCGGAGCCCAGCCGCGCCGCAGCCCCCTGTCTGCCCGTGTGTCTCTCCACAGCTCCCTCCGGAAAAAGCCCACCCTTTGCCACTTCGCCACGGCCGAGAGTGGGAGCGGGGTCGTGGGCTGGGACCGGTTCGCTGGGCTGGCTAGACACCAGGCGCCGGGAACTTTGCTCGGCAGTTGGCGTGGGGGCAAGGGTGGCGTTGCTGTGTCTAAGGGGCCGTGCCGGCTCAATGGTGGCTCCCAGTGGCTTCGGGCCAACTGCCGTTGGGCAGGCGGGCCGGCCAGGCCGTGGCTGGGCTGCGCCTAGCACTGTGTGGATTGACAGGGTGGGGAATGCACAAGGGACCGAGGGCCACAGGCCCTTAAGCCTCCGGGGCCAAGTCCTGTGAGCGTTGAGCGGCTCTGGGGCGGAGGGCCAAGCGCCTACAGGCCTGGAGGGTCCCGCCTGACCTGAGCTGCGAAGTCGCCCACAACTCCACCACCCCCGGGCCCTCGAGGCCTCCTGTCGCTTGCCTGGGCGGACGGCAGGGCCGTGCCGGAGAGGGTTGGCTGCCGGGCTGGCGGTAAGTCGCCAGCACCAGCGAAGCTAAGCCTCAAGAGGCACACCGTGGCCCCCGCTGCATTCTACGGCCACACCTCCCTGAACGCACCACACCTCGTCTGATCTCGGAAGCTAATCAGGGTCTGGCCTGTTTCGTACCTGGATGGGAGACCACATGGGAATACCGAGTGCTGTAGGCTTTTTTGCCTCCCGCTCCGCCTTGACATTTAGTGGCCCGCGGCCGAGGCCGCCTCCGCCCCCGCTGAGCACCGCTGCAGGCCTCACCTCCTCACGTCCCTCCCAACACAGCGCGCCGGAGGGATCGCTCCCCGCCGAGCTGGCTGGACATGCGGCCAGAATGCGGCCCTGGAAGGCAGCCGCCACCCCAGCCGCTCCCGTGGTGGCTGGCCCGGACCCAGACTCCGCCGCAGGCCGGGGTGCCGTCCGTGCGGCCCGCGAGGCCCTCGACCTGCACTTGGCCGCCCCCACCGGAGCCCAGCTGCGCCGCAGCCCCCTGTCTGCCCGTGTGTCTCTCCACAGCTCCCTCCGGAAAAAGCCCCCCCCTCCGCCGTTTCGCCACGGCCGGGGGCGGGAGCGGGGGCGGGGGCCGGGGCCGCTTCTCCGGGCCTGCCGGCCACCAGGGCCGGGGTCCTGTGCTCGGCGGGCGGCGTGGGGGCAAGGGGGGGCCTTGCTGGGGCTAAGGGGCCGTGCCCACTCCATGGTGGCTCCCAGTGGCTTCGGGCCAGCTGCTGCCCGGCCGGAGGGCCGGCCCGGCCGTGGCCGGGCTGCGCCTAACTCCGCGTGGGCGGGCAGGGGGGGATGCCCAAGGGACCGCGGCCGCCGGGCCCTGAAGCCTCCGGGGCCGCGTCCCTGTGAGCGTCGAGCGGGATCTGCGGCGGGGCGCCAAGCGCCGACGGGCCTGGAGCGTCCCGCCCGCCCTGGGCTGCGAGGTGGCCCACCACTCCGCCAC
>NC_083716.1:93303613-93340185 GCF_028564815.1 Eubalaena glacialis
GGAAGGCAGCCGCCACCCCAGCCGCTCCCGTGGTGGCTGGCCCGGACCCAGACTCCGCCGCAGGCCGGGGTGCCGTCCGTGCGGCCCACGAAGCCCTCGACCTGCACTTGGCCGCCCCCACCGGAGCCCAGCCGCGCCGCAGCCCCCTGTCTGCCCGTGTGTATCTCCACAGCTCCCTCCGGAAAAAGCCCACCCTCCGCCGTTTCGCCACGGCCGGGGGCGGGAGCGGGGGCGGGGGCTGGGACCGGTTCGCTGGGCTGGCTAGACACCAGGCGCCGGGTCCTGTGCTCGGCGGGTGGCGTGGGGGCAAGGGTGGCCTTGCTGGGGCTAAGGGGCCGTGCCGGCTCAATGGTGGCTCCCAGTGGGTTAAGGGCCGACTGCCGTCGGGCAGGAGGGCCGGCCAGGCCGTGGCTGGGCTGCGCCTAGCACTGTGTGGATTGACAGGGTGGGGAATGCACAAGGGACCGAGGGCCACAGGCCCTTAAGCCTCCGGGGCCAAGTCCTGTGAGCGTTGAGCGGCTCTGGGGCGGAGGGCCAAGCGCCTACAGGCCTGGAGGGTCCCGCCTGACCTGAGCTGCGAAGTCGCCCACAACTCCACCACCCCCGGGCCCTCGAGGCCTCCTGTCGCTTGCCTGGGCGGACGGCAGGGCCGCGCCGGAGAGGGTTGGCTGCCGGGCTGGCGGTGAGTCGCCAGCACCAGCGAAGCTAAGCCTCAAGAGGCACACCGTGGCCCCCGCTGCATTCTACGGCCACACCTCCCTGAACGCACCACACCTCGTCTGATCTCGGAAGCTAATCAGGGTCTGGCCTGTTTCGTACCTGGATGGGAGACCACATGGGAATACCGAGTGCTGTAGGCTTTTTTGCCTCCCGCTCCGCCTTGACATTTAGTGGCCCGCGGCCGAGGCCGCCTCCGCCCCCGCTGAGCACCGCTGCAGGCCTCACCTCCTCACGTCCCTCCCAACACAGCGCGCCGGAGGGATCGCTCCCCGCCGAGCTGGCTGGACATGCGGCCAGAATGCGGCCCTGGAAGGCAGCCGCCACCCCAGCCGCTCCCGTGGTGGCTGGCCCGGACCCAGACTCCGCCGCAGGCCGGGGTGCCGTCCGTGCGGCCCGCGAGGCCCTCGACCTGCACTTGGCCGCCCCCACCGGAGCCCAGCCGCGCCGCAGCCCCCTGTCTGCCCGTGTGTCTCTCCACAGCTCCCTCCGGAAAAAGCCCCCCCCTCCGCCGTTTCGCCACGGCCGGGGGCGGGAGCGGGGGCGGGGGCCGGGGCCGCTTCTCCGGGCCTGCCGGCCACCAGGGCCGGGGTCCTGTGCTCGGCGGGCGGCGTGGGGGCAAGGGGGGGCCTTGCTGGGGCTAAGGGGCCGTGCCCACTCCATGGTGGCTCCCAGTGGCTTCGGGCCAGCTGCTGCCCGGCCGGAGGGCCGGCCCGGCCGTGGCCGGGCTGCGCCTAACTCCGCGTGGGCGGGCAGGGGGGGATGCCCAAGGGACCGCGGCCGCCGGGCCCTGAAGCCTCCGGGGCCGCGTCCCTGTGAGCGTCGAGCGGGATCTGCGGCGGGGCGCCAAGCGCCGACGGGCCTGGAGCGTCCCGCCCGCCCTGGGCTGCGAGGTGGCCCACCACTCCGCCACCCCCGGGTCCCCGAGGCCTCCTGTCGCCTGCCTGGGCGGGCGGCAGGGCCCTGCCGGAGAGGGCTGGCCGCCGGCATGGCGGTAAGGCGCAGGCGCCAGCGAAGCTGGGCCTCAAGAGGCACCGCGCGGGCCCCTCCTGCGTCTACGGCCATACCACCCTGAACGCGCCCGATCTCGTCTGATCTCGGAAGCTAAGCAGGGTCGGGCCTGGTTAGTACTTGGATGGGAGACCGCCTGGGAATACCGGGTGCTGTAGGCTTTTTGCCTCCCGCTCCGCCTTCTCCTTTAGTCGCCCGCCGCCTCCGCCCCCGCCCCCGCCCCCGCCCCCGCCGGGCACCGCTGCAGGCCCCACCTCCTCTGGCCCCTCCCACCACAGCGCGCCAGAGGGGGCGCTCTCCGCCTGCCTGGCCGGCCAGGCGGCCAGAAGGCGGCCCTGGAAGGCAGCCGCATCCCAGCCGCTCCCGGGGTGGCTGGCCTGAACCCAGACTCCGCCTCAGGCCCGGGTGCCGGCCGTGCGGCCCGCGAGCCCCTTGACCTGCACCTGGCCGCCCCCACTAGCGCCCAGCCCCGGCGCAGCCACCTATCTGCCGGTGTGTCTCTCCACAGCTCCCTCCGGAAAAAGCCCCCCCTCCGCCGTTTCGCCACGGCCGGGGGCGGGAGCGGGGGCGGGGGCCGGGGCCGGTGCTCCGGGCCGGCCGGCCACAAGGCGCCGGGTCCTGTGCTCGGCGGGTGGCGTGGGGGCAAGGGTGGCCTTGCTGGGGCTAAGGGGCCGTGCCGACTCAATGGTGGCTCCCAGTGGGTTAAGGGCCGACTGCCGTCGGGCAGGAGGGCCGGCCCGGGCTGCGGCTGGGCTGCGCCTAGCGCCGCGTGGGCGGGCAGAGGGGAGGCCCAAGGGACCGCGGGCCCCGGGCCCTGAAGCCTCCGGGGCCACGTCCCTGTGAGCGACGTGCGGGATCTGGGGCGGGGCGCCAAGCGCCGAACGGTTTGGTGGGTCCCGCCCGCCCTGGGCTGGGAGGTCGCCGAACCCTCCGCCACCCCCCTGGTACCCGAGGCCGCCGTTGCCCTGCCTGGGCGGGCGGCGGGGCCCTGCCGGGGCGGGCTGGCCGCCGGGCTGGCGGGGAGGCGCAAGCGCCAGCGAAGCTGGGCCTCAAGAGGCACTCCGCGGGCCCCTCTTAACGTCTACGGCCATACCACCCTGAACGCGCCCGAACTCGTCTGATCTCGGAAGCTAAGCAGGGTCGGGCCTGGTTAGTACTTGGATGGGAGACCGCCTGGGAATACCGGGTGCTGTAGGCTTCTTGCCTCCCGCTCCGCCTTCTCCTTTAGTCGCCCGCCGCCTCCGCCCCCGCCCCCGCCCCCGCCGGGCAGCGCTGCAGGCCCCACCTCCTCCGGCCCCTCCCACCACAGCGCGCCAGAGGGGGCGCTCCGCGCCGGCCTGGCCGGCCAGGCGGCCAGAAGGCGGCCTGGAAGGCAGCCGCCACCCCAGCCGCTCCCGTGGTGGCTGGCCCGGACCCAGACTCCGCCGCAGGCCGGGGTGCCGTCCGTGCGGCCCACGAAGCCCTCGACCTGCACTTGGCCGCCCCCACCGGAGCCCAGCCGCGCCGCAGCCCCCTGTCTGCCCGTGTGTCTCTCCACAGCTCCCTCCGGAAAAAGCCCACCCTTTGCCACTTCGCCACGGCCGAGAGTGGGAGTGGGGTCGTGGACTGGGACCGGTTCGCTGGGCTGGCTAGACACCAGGCGCCAGGAACTTTGCTCGGCAGTTGGCGTGGGGGCAAGGGTGGCGTTGCTGTGTCTAAGGGGCCGTGCCGGCTCAATGGTGGCTCCCAGTGGCTTCGGGCCAACTGCCGTTGGGCAGGCGGGCCGGCCAGGCCGTGGCTGGGCTGCGCCTAGCACTGTGTGGATTGACAGGGTGGGGAATGCACAAGGGACCGAGGGCCACAGGCCCTTAAGCCTCCGGGGCCAAGTCCTGTGAGCGTTGAGCGGCTCTGGGGCGGAGGGCCAAGCGCCTACAGGCCTGGAGGGTCCCGCCTGACCTGAGCTGCGAAGTCGCCCACAACTCCACCACCCCCGGGCCCTCGAGGCCTCCTGTCGCTTGCCTGGGCGGACGGCAGGGCCGCGCCGGAGAGGGTTGGCTGCCGGGCTGGCGGTAAGTCGCCAGCACCAGCGAAGCTAAGCCTCAAGAGGCACACCGTGGCCCCCGCTGCATTCTACAGCCACACCTCCCTGAACGCACCACACCTCGTCTGATCTCGGAAGCTAATCAGGGTCTGGCCTGTTTCGTACCTGGATGGGAGACCACATGGGAATACCGAGTGCTGTAGGCTTTTTTGCCTCCCGCTCCGCCTTGACATTTAGTGGCCCGCGGCCGAGGCCGCCTCCGCCCCCGCTGAGCACCGCTGCAGGCCTCACCTCCTCACGTCCCTCCCAACACAGCGCGCCGGAGGGATCGCTCCCCGCCGAGCTGGCTGGACATGCGGCCAGAATGCGGCCCTGGAAGGCAGCCGCCACCCCAGCCGCTCCCGTGGTGGCTGGCCCGGACCCAGACTCCGCCGCAGGCCGGGGTGCCGTCCGTGCGGCCCGCGAGGCCCTCGACCTGCACTTGGCCGCCCCCACCGGAGCCCAGCCGCGCCGCAGCCCCCTGTCTGCCCGTGTGTCTCTCCACAGCTCCCTCCGGAAAAAGCCCCCCCCTCCGCCGTTTCGCCACGGCCGGGGGCGGGAGCGGGGGCGGGGGCCGGGGCCGCTTCTCCGGGCCTGCCGGCCACCAGGGCCGGGGTCCTGTGCTCGGCGGGCGGCGTGGGGGCAAGGGGGGGCCTTGCTGGGGCTAAGGGGCCGTGCCCACTCCATGGTGGCTCCCAGTGGCTTCGGGCCAGCTGCTGCCCGGCCGGAGGGCCGGCCCGGCCGTGGCCGGGCTGCGCCTAACTCCGCGTGGGCGGGCAGGGGGGGATGCCCAAGGGACCGCGGCCGCCGGGCCCTGAAGCCTCCGGGGCCGCGTCCCTGTGAGCGTCGAGCGGGATCTGCGGCGGGGCGCCAAGCGCCGACGGGCCTGGAGCGTCCCGCCCGCCCTGGGCTGCGAGGTGGCCCACCACTCCGCCACCCCCGGGTCCCCGAGGCCTCCTGTCGCCTGCCTGGGCGGGCGGCAGGGCCCTGCCGGAGAGGGCTGGCCGCCGGCATGGCGGTAAGGCGCAGGCGCCAGCGAAGCTGGGCCTCAAGAGGCACCGCGCGGGCCCCTCCTGCATCTACGGCCATACCACCCTGAACGCGCCCGATCTCGTCTGATCTCGGAAGCTAAGCAGGGTCGGGCCTGGTTAGTACTTGGATGGGAGACCGCCTGGGAATACTGGGTGCTGTAGGCTTTTTGCCTCCCGCTCCGCCTTCTCCTTTAGTCGCCCGCCGCCTCCGCCCCCGCCCCCGCCCCCGCCCCCGCCGGGCACCGCTGCAGGCCCCACCTCCTCCGGCCCCTCCCACCACAGCGCGCCAGAGGGGGCGCTCTCCGCCTGCCTGGCCGGCCAGGCGGCCAGAAGGCGGCCCTGGAAGGCAGCCGCATCCCAGCCGCTCCCGGGGTGGCTGGCCTGAACCCAGACTCCGCCTCAGGCCCGGGTGCCGGCCGTGCGGCCCGCGAGCCCCTTGACCTGCACCTGGCCGCCCCCACTAGCGCCCAGCCCCGGCGCAGCCACCTATCTGCCGGTGTGTCTCTCCACAGCTCCCTCCGGAAAAAGCCCCCCCTCCGCCGTTTCGCCACGGCCGAGTGCGGGAGCGGGGTCGTGGGCCAGGACTCGTTCTCCGAACCGGCCGACCACTAGGCACCGGGAACAGTGCTCGGCAGTTGGCGTGGATGCAAGTGTGGCCTTGCTGGCTGTAATGGGCCATGCCAACACAATGGTGGCTCCCAGTGGATTCGGGGCAACTGCCGTCGGGCAGGAGGGCCGGCCCGGCCACGGCTAGGTTGTGCCTAGCACTGCGTGAGTGGACAGGGTTGGTAATGCTCGAGGGACCTAGGGCCAAGGGACATTAAGCCTCCGGGGCCACGTCCTTGTGAGCATCAAGCGGGACCTGGGGCGGAGCGCCAAGCACCTACGGGCCTGGAGGATCCCGCCTGACCTGAGCTGCGAGGTCGCCCTTGACTATGCAACCCCTGGGTCCCTGAGGCCTCCTGTCGCCAGCCTGGGCGGGCGGCAGGGCCTTGCTGAAGAGGGCTGACCGCCGAGGAGGGAGCAAGTCGCCAGCACCAGCGAAGCAAAGCCTCAAGAGGCACCCCGTGGCCCCGGCTGCCCTCTAAGGCCATACCACCCTGAACGTGCCCCATCTCGTCTGATCGTGGAAGCTAAGCAGGGTCGGGCCTGGTTAGTACTTGGATGGGAGACCGCCTGGGAATACCGGGTGCTGTAGGCTTTTTGCCTCCCGCTCCGCCTTCTCCTTTAGTCGCCCGCCGCCTCCGCCGCCGCCCCCGCCCCCGCCGAGCAGCGCTGCAGGCCCCACCTCCTCCGGCCCCTCCCACCACAGCGCGCCAGAGGGGGCGCTCCGCGCCGGCCTGGCCGGCCAGGCGGCCAGAAGGCGGCCCTGGAAGGCAGCCGCCACCCCAGCCGCTCCCGTGGTGGCTGGCCCGGACCCAGACTCCGCCGCAGGCCGGGGTGCCGTCCGTGCGGCCCACGAAGCCCTCGACCTGCACTTGGCCGCCCCCACCGGAGCCCAGCCGCGCCGCAGCCCCCTGTCTGCCCGTGTGTATCTCCACAGCTCCCTCCGGAAAAAGCCCACCCTCCGCCGTTTCGCCACGGCCGGGGGCGGGAGCGGGGGCGGGGGCTGGGACCGGTTCGCTGGGCTGGCTAGACACCAGGCGCCGGGTCCTGTGCTCGGCGGGTGGCGTGGGGGCAAGGGTGGCCTTGCTGGGGCTAAGGGGCCGTGCCGGCTCAATGGTGGCTCCCAGTGGGTTAAGGGCCGACTGCCGTCGGGCAGGAGGGCCGGCCAGGCCGTGGCTGGGCTGCGCCTAGCACTGTGTGGATTGACAGGGTGGGGAATGCACAAGGGACCGAGGGCCACAGGCCCTTAAGCCTCCGGGGCCAAGTCCTGTGAGCGTTGAGCGGCTCTGGGGCGGAGGGCCAAGCGCCTACAGGCCTGGAGGGTCCCGCCTGACCTGAGCTGCGAAGTCGCCCACAACTCCACCACCCCCGGGCCCTCGAGGCCTCCTGTCGCTTGCCTGGGCGGACGGCAGGGCCGCGCCGGAGAGGGTTGGCTGCCGGGCTGGCGGTGAGTCGCCAGCACCAGCGAAGCTAAGCCTCAAGAGGCACACCGTGGCCCCCGCTGCATTCTACGGCCACACCTCCCTGAACGCACCACACCTCGTCTGATCTCGGAAGCTAATCAGGGTCTGGCCTGTTTCGTACCTGGATGGGAGACCACATGGGAATACCGAGTGCTGTAGGCTTTTTTGCCTCCCGCTCCGCCTTGACATTTAGTGGCCCGCGGCCGAGGCCGCCTCCGCCCCCGCTGAGCACCGCTGCAGGCCTCACCTCCTCACGCCCCTCCCAACACAGCGCGCCGGAGGGATCGCTCCCCGCCGAGCTGGCTGGACATGCGGCCAGAATGCGGCCCTGGAAGGCAGCCGCCACCCCAGCCGCTCCCGTGGTGGCTGGCCCGGACCCAGACTCCGCCGCAGGCCGGGGTGCCGTCCGTGCGGCCCGCGAGGCCCTCGACCTGCACTTGGCCGCCCCCCACCGGAGCCCAGCCGCGCCGCAGCCCCCTGTCTGCCCGTGTGTCTCTCCACAGCTCCCTCCGGAAAAAGCCCCCCCCTCCGCCGTTTCGCCACGGCCGGGGGCGGGAGCGGGGGCGGGGGCCGGGGCCGCTTCTCCGGGCCTGCCGGCCACCAGGGCCGGGGTCCTGTGCTCGGCGGGCGGCGTGGGGGCAAGGGGGGGCCTTGCTGGGGCTAAGGGGCCGTGCCCACTCCATGGTGGCTCCCAGTGGCTTCGGGCCAGCTGCTGCCCGGCCGGAGGGCCGGCCCGGCCGTGGCCGGGCTGCGCCTAACTCCGCGTGGGCGGGCAGGGGGGGATGCCCAAGGGACCGCGGCCGCCGGGCCCTGAAGCCTCCGGGGCCGCGTCCCTGTGAGCGTCGAGCGGGATCTGCGGCGGGGCGCCAAGCGCCGACGGGCCTGGAGCGTCCCGCCCGCCCTGGGCTGCGAGGTGGCCCACCACTCCGCCACCCCCGGGTCCCCGAGGCCTCCTGTCGCCTGCCTGGGCGGGCGGCAGGGCCCTGCCGGAGAGGGCTGGCCGCCGGCATGGCGGTAAGGCGCAGGCGCCAGCGAAGCTGGGCCTCAAGAGGCACCGCGCGGGCCCCTCCTGCGTCTACGGCCATACCACCCTGAACGCGCCCGATCTCGTCTGATCTCGGAAGCTAAGCAGGGTCGGGCCTGGTTAGTACTTGGATGGGAGACCGCCTGGGAATACCGGGTGCTGTAGGCTTTTTGCCTCCCGCTCCGCCTTCTCCTTTAGTCGCCCGCCGCCTCCGCCCCCGCCCCCGCCCCCGCCCCCGCCGGGCACCGCTGCAGGCCCCACCTCCTCCGGCCCCTCCCACCACAGCGCGCCAGAGGGGGCGCTCTCCGCCTGCCTGGCCGGCCAGGCGGCCAGAAGGCGGCCCTGGAAGGCAGCCGCATCCCAGCCGCTCCCGGGGTGGCTGGCCTGAACCCAGACTCCGCCTCAGGCCCGGGTGCCGGCCGTGCGGCCCGCGAGCCCCTTGACCTGCACCTGGCCACCCCCACTAGCGCCCAGCCCCGGCGCAGCCACCTATCTGCCGGTGTGTCTCTCCACAGCTCCCTCCGGAAAAAGCCCCCCCTCCGCCGTTTCGCCACGGCCGGGGGCGGGAGCGGGGGCGGGGGCCGGGGCCGGTGCTCCGGGCCGGCCGGCCACAAGGCGCCGGGTCCTGTGCTCGGCGGGTGGCGTGGGGGCAAGGGTGGCCTTGCTGGGGCTAAGGGGCCGTGCCGACTCAATGGTGGCTCCCAGTGGGTTAAGGGCCGACTGCCGTCGGGCAGGAGGGCCGGCCCGGGCTGCGGCTGGGCTGCGCCTAGCGCCGCGTGGGCGGGCAGAGGGGAGGCCCAAGGGACCGCGGGCCCCGGGCCCTGAAGCCTCCGGGGCCACGTCCCTGTGAGCGACGTGCGGGATCTGGGGCGGGGCGCCAAGCGCCGAACGGTTTGGTGGGTCCCGCCCGCCCTGGGCTGGGAGGTCGCCGAACCCTCCGCCATCCCCCTGGTACCCGAGGCCGCCGTTGCCCTGCCTGGGCGGGCGGCGGGGCCCTGCCGGGGCGGGCTGGCCGCCGGGCTGGCGGGGAGGCGCAAGCGCCAGCGAAGCTGGGCCTCAAGAGGCACTCCGCGGGCCCCTCTTAACGTCTACGGCCATACCACCCTGAACGCGCCCGAACTCGTCTGATCTCGGAAGCTAAGCAGGGTCGGGCCTGGTTAGTACTTGGATGGGAGACCGCCTGGGAATACCGGGTGCTGTAGGCTTCTTGCCTCCCGCTCCGCCTTCTCCTTTAGTCGCCCGCCGCCTCCGCCCCCGCCCCCGCCCCCGCCGGGCAGCGCTGCAGGCCCCACCTCCTCCGGCCCCTCCCACCACAGCGCGCCAGAGGGGGCGCTCCGCGCCGGCCTGGCCGGCCAGGCGGCCAGAAGGCGGCCCTGGAAGGCAGCCGCCACCCCAGCCGCTCCCGTGGTGGCTGGCCCGGACCCAGACTCCGCCGCAGGCCGGGGTGCCGTCCGTGCGGCCCACGAAGCCCTCGACCTGCACTTGGCCGCCCCCACCGGAGCCCAGCCGCGCCGCAGCCCCCTGTCTGCCCGTGTGTCTCTCCACAGCTCCCTCCGGAAAAAGCCCACCCTTTGCCACTTCGCCACGGCCGAGAGTGGGAGTGGGGTCGTGGACTGGGACCGGTTCGCTGGGCTGGCTAGACACCAGGCGCCGGGAACTTTGCTCGGCAGTTGGCGTGGGGGCAAGGGTGGCGTTGCTGTGTCTAAGGGGCCGTGCCGGCTCAATGGTGGCTCCCAGTGGCTTCGGGCCGACTGCCGTTGGGCAGGCGGGCCGGCCAGGCCGTGGCTGGGCTGCGCCTAGCACTGTGTGGATTGACAGGGTGGGGAATGCACAAGGGACCGAGGGCCACAGGCCCTTAAGCCTCCGGGGCCAAGTCCTGTGAGCGTTGAGCGGCTCTGGGGCGGAGGGCCAAGCGCCTACAGGCCTGGAGGGTCCCGCCTGACCTGAGCTGCGAAGTCGCCCACAACTCCACCACCCCCGGGCCCTCGAGGCCTCCTGTCGCTTGCCTGGGCGGACGGCAGGGCCGCGCCGGAGAGGGTTGGCTGCCGGGCTGGCGGTAAGTCGCCAGCACCAGCGAAGCTAAGCCTCAAGAGGCACACCGTGGCCCCCGCTGCATTCTACAGCCACACCTCCCTGAACGCACCACACCTCGTCTGATCTCGGAAGCTAATCAGGGTCTGGCCTGTTTCGTACCTGGATGGGAGACCACATGGGAATACCGAGTGCTGTAGGCTTTTTTGCCTCCCGCTCCGCCTTGACATTTAGTGGCCCGCGGCCGAGGCCGCCTCCGCCCCCGCTGAGCACCGCTGCAGGCCTCACCTCCTCACGTCCCTCCCAACACAGCGCGCCGGAGGGATCGCTCCCCGCCGAGCTGGCTGGACATGCGGCCAGAATGCGGCCCTGGAAGGCAGCCGCCACCCCAGCCGCTCCCGTGGTGGCTGGCCCGGACCCAGACTCCGCCGCAGGCCGGGGTGCCATCCGTGCGGCCCGCGAGGCCCTCGACCTGCACTTGGCCGCCCCCACCGGAGCCCAGCCGCGCCGCAGCCCCCTGTCTGCCCGTGTGTCTCTCCACAGCTCCCTCCGGAAAAAGCCCCCCCCTCCGCCGTTTCGCCACGGCCGGGGGCGGGAGCGGGGGCGGGGGCCGGGGCCGCTTCTCCGGGCCTGCCGGCCACCAGGGCCGGGGTCCTGTGCTCGGCGGGCGGCGTGGGGGCAAGGGGGGGCCTTGCTGGGGCTAAGGGGCCGTGCCCACTCCATGGTGGCTCCCAGTGGCTTCGGGCCAGCTGCTGCCCGGCCGGAGGGCCGGCCCGGCCGTGGCCGGGCTGCGCCTAACTCCGCGTGGGCGGGCAGGGGGGGATGCCCAAGGGACCGCGGCCGCCGGGCCCTGAAGCCTCCGGGGCCGCGTCCCTGTGAGCGTCGAGCGGGATCTGCGGCGGGGCGCCAAGCGCCGACGGGCCTGGAGCGTCCCGCCCGCCCTGGGCTGCGAGGTGGCCCACCACTCCGCCACCCCCGGGTCCCCGAGGCCTCCTGTCGCCTGCCTGGGCGGGCGGCAGGGCCCTGCCGGACAGGGCTGGCCGCCGGCATGGCGGTAAGGCGCAGGCGCCAGCGAAGCTGGGCCTCAAGAGGCACCGCGCGGGCCCCTCCTGCGTCTACGGCCATACCACCCTGAACGCGCCCGATCTCGTCTGATCTCGGAAGCTAAGCAGGGTCGGGCCTGGTTAGTACTTGGATGGGAGACCGCCTGGGAATACCGGGTGCTGTAGGCTTTTTGCCTCCCGCTCCGCCTTCTCCTTTAGTCGCCCGCCGCCTCCGCCCCCGCCCCCGCCCCCGCCCCCGCCGGGCACCGCTGCAGGCCCCACCTCCTCCGGCCCCTCCCACCACAGCGCGCCAGAGGGGGCGCTCTCCGCCTGCCTGGCCGGCCAGGCGGCCAGAAGGCGGCCCTGGAAGGCAGCCGCATCCCAGCCGCTCCCGGGGTGGCTGGCCTGAACCCAGACTCCGCCTCAGGCCCGGGTGCCGGCCGTGCGGCCCGCGAGCCCCTTGACCTGCACCTGGCCGCCCCCACTAGCGCCCAGCCCCGGCGCAGCCACCTATCTGCCGGTGTGTATCTCCACAGCTCCCTCCGGAAAAAGCCCCCCCTCCGCCGTTTCGCCACGGCCGGGGGCGGGAGCGGGGGCGGGGGCCGGGGCCGGTGCTCCGGGCCGGCCGGCCACAAGGCGCCGGGTCCTGTGCTCGGCGGGTGGCGTGGGGGCAAGGGTGGCCTTGCTGGGGCTAAGGGGCCGTGCCGACTCAATGGTGGCTCCCAGTGGGTTAAGGGCCGACTGCCGTCGGGCAGGAGGGCCGGCCCGGGCTGCGGCTGGGCTGCGCCTAGCGCCGCGTGGGCGGGCAGAGGGGAGGCCCAAGGGACCGCGGGCCCCGGGCCCTGAAGCCTCCGGGGCCACGTCCCTGTGAGCGACGTGCGGGATCTGGGGCGGGGCGCCAAGCGCCGAACGGTTTGGTGGGTCCCGCCCGCCCTGGGCTGGGAGGTCGCCGAACCCTCCGCCACCCCCCTGGTACCCGAGGCCACCGTTGCCCTGCCTGGGCGGGCGGCGGGGCCCTGCCGGGGCGGGCTGGCCGCCGGGCTGGCGGGGAGGCGCAAGCGCCAGCGAAGCTGGGCCTCAAGAGGCACTCCGCGGGCCCCTCTTAACGTCTACGGCCATACCACCCTGAACGCGCCCGAACTCGTCTGATCTCGGAAGCTAAGCAGGGTCGGGCCTGGTTAGTACTTGGATGGGAGACCGCCTGGGAATACCGGGTGCTGTAGGCTTCTTGCCTCCCGCTCCGCCTTCTCCTTTAGTCGCCCGCCGCCTCCGCCCCCGCCCCCGCCCCCGCCGGGCAGCGCTGCAGGCCCCACCTCCTCCGGCCCCTCCCACCACAGCGCGCCAGAGGGGGCGCTCCGCGCCGGCCTGGCCGGCCAGGCGGCCAGAAGGCGGCCCTGGAAGGCAGCCGCCACCCCAGCCGCTCCCGTGGTGGCTGGCCCGGACCCAGACTCCGCCGCAGGCCGGGGTGCCGTCCGTGCGGCCCACGAAGCCCTCGACCTGCACTTGGCCGCCCCCACCGGAGCCCAGCCGCGCCGCAGCCCCCTGTCTGCCCGTGTGTCTCTCCACAGCTCCCTCCGGAAAAAGCCCACCCTTTGCCACTTCGCCACGGCCGAGAGTGGGAGTGGGGTCGTGGACTGGGACCGGTTCGCTGGGCTGGCTAGACACCAGGCGCCAGGAACTTTGCTCGGCAGTTGGCGTGGGGGCAAGGGTGGCGTTGCTGTGTCTAAGGGGCCGTGCCGGCTCAATGGTGGCTCCCAGTGGCTTCGGGCCAACTGCCGTTGGGCAGGCGGGCCGGCCAGGCCGTGGCTGGGCTGCGCCTAGCACTGTGTGGATTGACAGGGTGGGGAATGCACAAGGGACCGAGGGCCACAGGCCCTTAAGCCTCCGGGGCCAAGTCCTGTGAGCGTTGAGCGGCTCTGGGGCGGAGGGCCAAGCGCCTACAGGCCTGGAGGGTCCCGCCTGACCTGAGCTGCGAAGTCGCCCACAACTCCACCACCCCCGGGCCCTCGAGGCCTCCTGTCGCTTGCCTGGGCGGACGGCAGGGCCGCGCCGGAGAGGGTTGGCTGCCGGGCTGGCGGTAAGTCGCCAGCACCAGCGAAGCTAAGCCTCAAGAGGCACACCGTGGCCCCCGCTGCATTCTACAGCCACACCTCCCTGAACGCACCACACCTCGTCTGATCTCGGAAGCTAATCAGGGTCTGGCCTGTTTCGTACCTGGATGGGAGACCACATGGGAATACCGAGTGCTGTAGGCTTTTTTGCCTCCCGCTCCGCCTTGACATTTAGTGGCCCGCGGCCGAGGCCGCCTCCGCCCCCGCTGAGCACCGCTGCAGGCCTCACCTCCTCACGTCCCTCCCAACACAGCGCGCCGGAGGGATCGCTCCCCGCCGAGCTGGCTGGACATGCGGCCAGAATGCGGCCCTGGAAGGCAGCCGCCACCCCAGCCGCTCCCGTGGTGGCTGGCCCGGACCCAGACTCCGCCGCAGGCCGGGGTGCCGTCCGTGCGGCCCGCGAGGCCCTCGACCTGCACTTGGCCGCCCCCACCGGAGCCCAGCCGCGCCGCAGCCCCCTGTCTGCCCGTGTGTCTCTCCACAGCTCCCTCCGGAAAAAGCCCCCCCCTCCGCCGTTTCGCCACGGCCGGGGGCGGGAGCGGGGGCGGGGGCCGGGGCCGCTTCTCCGGGCCTGCCGGCCACCAGGGCCGGGGTCCTGTGCTCGGCGGGCGGCGTGGGGGCAAGGGGGGGCCTTGCTGGGGCTAAGGGGCCGTGCCCACTCCATGGTGGCTCCCAGTGGCTTCGGGCCAGCTGCTGCCCGGCCGGAGGGCCGGCCCGGCCGTGGCCGGGCTGCGCCTAACTCCGCGTGGGCGGGCAGGGGGGGATGCCCAAGGGACCGCGGCCGCCGGGCCCTGAAGCCTCCGGGGCCGCGTCCCTGTGAGCGTCGAGCGGGATCTGCGGCGGGGCGCCAAGCGCCGACGGGCCTGGAGCGTCCCGCCCGCCCTGGGCTGCGAGGTGGCCCACCACTCCGCCACCCCCGGGTCCCCGAGGCCTCCTGTCGCCTGCCTGGGCGGGCGGCAGGGCCCTGCCGGACAGGGCTGGCCGCCGGCATGGCGGTAAGGCGCAGGCGCCAGCGAAGCTGGGCCTCAAGAGGCACCGCGCGGGCCCCTCCTGCGTCTACGGCCATACCACCCTGAACGCGCCCGATCTCGTCTGATCTCGGAAGCTAAGCAGGGTCGGGCCTGGTTAGTACTTGGATGGGAGACCGCCTGGGAATACCGGGTGCTGTAGGCTTTTTGCCTCCCGCTCCGCCTTCTCCTTTAGTCGCCCGCCGCCTCCGCCCCCGCCCCCGCCCCCGCCCCCGCCGGGCACCGCTGCAGGCCCCACCTCCTCCGGCCCCTCCCACCACAGCGCGCCAGAGGGGGCGCTCTCCGCCTGCCTGGCCGGCCAGGCGGCCAGAAGGCGGCCCTGGAAGGCAGCCGCATCCCAGCCGCTCCCGGGGTGGCTGGCCTGAACCCAGACTCCGCCTCAGGCCCGGGTGCCGGCCGTGCGGCCCGCGAGCCCCTTGACCTGCACCTGGCCGCCCCCACTAGCGCCCAGCCCCGGCGCAGCCACCTATCTGCCGGTGTGTCTCTCCACAGCTCCCTCCGGAAAAAGCCCCCCCTCCGCCGTTTCGCCACGGCCGGGGGCGGGAGCGGGGGCGGGGGCCGGGGCCGGTGCTCCGGGCCGGCCGGCCACAAGGCGCCGGGTCCTGTGCTCGGCGGGTGGCGTGGGGGCAAGGGTGGCCTTGCTGGGGCTAAGGGGCCGTGCCGACTCAATGGTGGCTCCCAGTGGGTTAAGGGCCGACTGCCGTCGGGCAGGAGGGCCGGCCCGGGCTGCGGCTGGGCTGCGCCTAGCGCCGCGTGGGCGGGCAGAGGGGAGGCCCAAGGGACCGCGGGCCCCGGGCCCTGAAGCCTCCGGGGCCACGTCCCTGTGAGCGACGTGCGGGATCTGGGGCGGGGCGCCAAGCGCCGAACGGTTTGGTGGGTCCCGCCCGCCCTGGGCTGGGAGGTCGCCGAACCCTCCGCCACCCCCCTGGTACCCGAGGCCACCGTTGCCCTGCCTGGGCGGGCGGCGGGGCCCTGCCGGGGCGGGCTGGCCGCCGGGCTGGCGGGGAGGCGCAAGCGCCAGCGAAGCTGGGCCTCAAGAGGCACTCCGCGGGCCCCTCTTAACGTCTACGGCCATACCACCCTGAACGCGCCCGAACTCGTCTGATCTCGGAAGCTAAGCAGGGTCGGGCCTGGTTAGTACTTGGATGGGAGACCGCCTGGGAATACCGGGTGCTGTAGGCTTCTTGCCTCCCGCTCCGCCTTCTCCTTTAGTCGCCCGCCGCCTCCGCCCCCGCCCCCGCCCCCGCCGGGCAGCGCTGCAGGCCCCACCTCCTCCGGCCCCTCCCACCACAGCGCGCCAGAGGGGGCGCTCCGCGCCGGCCTGGCCGGCCAGGCGGCCAGAAGGCGGCCCTGGAAGGCAGCCGCCACCCCAGCCGCTCCCGTGGTGGCTGGCCCGGACCCAGACTCCGCCGCAGGCCGGGGTGCCGTCCGTGCGGCCCACGAAGCCCTCGACCTGCACTTGGCCGCCCCCACCGGAGCCCAGCCGCGCCGCAGCCCCCTGTCTGCCCGTGTGTCTCTCCACAGCTCCCTCTGGAAAAAGCCCACCCTTTGCCACTTCGCCACGGCCGAGAGTGGGAGTGGGGTCGTGGACTGGGACCGGTTCGCTGGGCTGGCTAGACACCAGGCGCCAGGAACTTTGCTCGGCAGTTGGCGTGGGGGCAAGGGTGGCGTTGCTGTGTCTAAGGGGCCGTGCCGGCTCAATGGTGGCTCCCAGTGGCTTCGGGCCAACTGCCGTTGGGCAGGCGGGCCGGCCAGGCCGTGGCTGGGCTGCGCCTAGCACTGTGTGGATTGACAGGGTGGGGAATGCACAAGGGACCGAGGGCCACAGGCCCTTAAGCCTCCGGGGCCAAGTCCTGTGAGCGTTGAGCGGCTCTGGGGCGGAGGGCCAAGCGCCTACAGGCCTGGAGGGTCCCGCCTGACCTGAGCTGCGAAGTCGCCCACAACTCCACCACCCCCGGGCCCTCGAGGCCTCCTGTCGCTTGCCTGGGCGGACGGCAGGGCCGCGCCGGAGAGGGTTGGCTGCCGGGCTGGCGGTAAGTCGCCAGCACCAGCGAAGCTAAGCCTCAAGAGGCACACCGTGGCCCCCGCTGCATTCTACAACCACACCTCCCTGAACGCACCACACCTCGTCTGATCTCGGAAGCTAATCAGGGTCTGGCCTGTTTCGTACCTGGATGGGAGACCACATGGGAATACCGAGTGCTGTAGGCTTTTTTGCCTCCCGCTCCGCCTTGACATTTAGTGGCCCGCGGCCGAGGCCGCCTCCGCCCCCGCTGAGCACCGCTGCAGGCCTCACCTCCTCACGTCCCTCCCAACACAGCGCGCCGGAGGGATCGCTCCCCGCCGAGCTGGCTGGACATGCGGCCAGAATGCGGCCCTGGAAGGCAGCCGCCACCCCAGCCGCTCCCGTGGTGGCTGGCCCGGACCCAGACTCCGCCGCAGGCCGGGGTGCCGTCCGTGCGGCCCGCGAGGCCCTCGACCTGCACTTGGCCGCCCCCACCGGAGCCCAGCCGCGCCGCAGCCCCCTGTCTGCCCGTGTGTCTCTCCACAGCTCCCTCCGGAAAAAGCCCCCCCTCCGCCGTTTCGCCACGGCCGGGGGCGGGAGCGGGGGCGGGGGCCGGGGCCGCTTCTCCGGGCCTGCCGGCCACCAGGGCCGGGGTCCTGTGCTCGGCGGGCGGCGTGGGGGCAAGGGGGGGCCTTGCTGGGGCTAAGGGGCCGTGCCCACTCCATGGTGGCTCCCAGTGGCTTCGGGCCAGCTGCTGCCCGGCCGGAGGGCCGGCCCGGCCGTGGCCGGGCTGCGCCTAACTCCGCGTGGGCGGGCAGGGGGGGATGCCCAAGGGACCGCGGCCGCCGGGCCCTGAAGCCTCCGGGGCCGCGTCCCTGTGAGCGTCGAGCGGGATCTGCGGCGCGGCGCCAAGCGCCGACGGGCCTGGAGCGTCCCGCCCGCCCTGGGCTGCGAGGTGGCCCACCACTCCGCCACCCCCGGGTCCCCGAGGCCTCCTGTCGCCTGCCTGGGCGGGCGGCAGGGCCCTGCCGGAGAGGGCTGGCCGCCGGCATGGCGGTAAGGCGCAGGCGCCAGCGAAGCTGGGCCTCAAGAGGCACCGCGCGGGCCCCTCCTGCGTCTACGGCCATACCACCCTGAACGCGCCCGATCTCGTCTGATCTCGGAAGCTAAGCAGGGTCGGGCCTGGTTAGTACTTGGATGGGAGACCGCCTGGGAATACCGGGTGCTGTAGGCTTTTTGCCTCCCGCTCCGCCTTCTCCTTTAGTCGCCCGCCGCCTCCGCCCCCGCCCCCGCCCCCGCCCCCGCCGGGCACCGCTGCAGGCCCCACCTCCTCCGGCCCCTCCCACCACAGCGCGCCAGAGGGGGCGCTCTCCGCCTGCCTGGCCGGCCAGGCGGCCAGAAGGCGGCCCTGGAAGGCAGCCGCATCCCAGCCGCTCCCGGGGTGGCTGGCCTGAACCCAGACTCCGCCTCAGGCCCGGGTGCCGGCCGTGCGGCCCGCGAGCCCCTTGACCTGCACCTGGCCGCCCCCACTAGCGCCCAGCCCCGGCGCAGCCACCTATCTGCCGGTGTGTCTCTCCACAGCTCCCTCCGGAAAAAGCCCCCCCTCCGCCGTTTCGCCACGGCCGGGGGCGGGAGCGGGGGCGGGGGCCGGGGCCGGTGCTCCGGGCCGGCCGGCCACAAGGCGCCGGGTCCTGTGCTCGGCGGGTGGCGTGGGGGCAAGGGTGGCCTTGCTGGGGCTAAGGGGCCGTGCCGACTCAATGGTGGCTCCCAGTGGGTTAAGGGCCGACTGCCGTCGGGCAGGAGGGCCGGCCCGGGCTGCGGCTGGGCTGCGCCTAGCGCCGCGTGGGCGGGTAGAGGGGAGGCCCAAGGGACCGCGGGCCCCGGGCCCTGAAGCCTCCGGGGCCACGTCCCTGTGAGCGACGTGCGGGATCTGGGGCGGGGCGCCAAGCGCTGAACGGTTTGGTGGGTCCCGCCCGCCCTGGGCTGGGAGGTCGCCGAACCCTCCGCCACCCCCCTGGTACCCGAGGCCGCCGTTGCCCTGCCTGGGCGGGCGGCGGGGCCCTGCCGGGGCGGGCTGGCCGCCGGGCTGGCGGGGAGGCGCAAGCGCCAGCGAAGCTGGGCCTCAAGAGGCACTCCGCGGGCCCCTCTTAACGTCTACGGCCATACCACCCTGAACGCGCCGGAACTCGTCTGATCTCAGAAGCTAAGCAGGGTCGGGCCTGGTTAGTACTTGGATGGGAGACCGCCTGGGAATACCGGGTGCTGTAGGCTTCTTGCATCCCGCTCCGCCTTCTCCTTTAGTCGCCCGCCGCCTCCGCCCCCGCCCCCGCCCCCGCCGGGCAGCGCTGCAGGCCCCACCTCCTCCGGCCCCTCCCACCACAGCGCGCCAGAGGGGGCGCTCCGCGCCGGCCTGGCCGGCCAGGCGGCCAGAAGGCGGCCCTGGAAGGCAGCCGCCACCCCAGCCGCTCCCGTGGTGGCTGGCCCGGACCCAGACTCCGCCGCAGGCCGGGGTGCCGTCCGTGCGGCCCACGAAGCCCTCGACCTGCACTTGGCCGCCCCCACCGGAGCCCAGCCGCGCCGCAGCCCCCTGTCTGCCCGTGTGTCTCTCCACAGCTCCCTCCGGAAAAAGCCCACCCTTTGCCACTTCGCCACGGCCGAGAGTGGGAGCGGGGTCGTGGGCTGGGACCGGTTCGCTGGGCTGGCTAGACACCAGGCGCCGGGAACTTTGCTCGGCAGTTGGCGTGGGGGCAAGGGTGGCGTTGCTGTGTCTAAGGGGCCGTGCCGGCTCAATGGTGGCTCCCAGTGGGTTAAGGGCCGACTGCCGTCGGGCAGGAGGGCCGGCCAGGCCGTGGCTGGGCTGCGCCTAGCACTGTGTGGATTGACAGGGTGGGGAATGCACAAGGGACCGAGGGCCACAGGCCCTTAAGCCTCCGGGGCCAAGTCCTGTGAGCGTTGAGCGGCTCTGGGGCGGAGGGCCAAGCGCCTACAGGCCTGGAGGGTCCCGCCTGACCTGAGCTGCGAAGTCGCCCACAACTCCACCACCCCCGGGCCCTCGAGGCCTCCTGTCGCTTGCCTGGGCGGACGGCAGGGCCGCGCCGGAGAGGGTTGGCTGCCGGGCTGGCGGTGAGTCGCCAGCACCAGCGAAGCTAAGCCTCAAGAGGCACACCGTGGCCCCCGCTGCATTCTACGGCCACACCTCCCTGAACGCACCACACCTCGTCTGATCTCGGAAGCTAATCAGGGTCTGGCCTGTTTCGTACCTGGATGGGAGACCACATGGGAATACCGAGTGCTGTAGGCTTTTTTGCCTCCCGCTCCGCCTTGACATTTAGTGGCCCGCGGCCGAGGCCGCCTCCGCCCCCGCTGAGCACCGCTGCAGGCCTCACCTCCTCACGTCCCTCCCAACACAGCGCGCCGGAGGGATCGCTCCCCGCCGAGCTGGCTGGACATGCGGCCAGAATGCGGCCCTGGAAGGCAGCCGCCACCCCAGCCGCTCCCGTGGTGGCTGGCCCGGACCCAGACTCCGCCGCAGGCCGGGGTGCCGTCCGTGCGGCCCGCGAGGCCCTCGACCTGCACTTGGCCGCCCCCACCGGAGCCCAGCCGCGCCGCAGCCCCCTGTCTGCCCGTGTGTCTCTCCACAGCTCCCTCCGGAAAAAGCCCCCCCCTCCGCCGTTTCGCCACGGCCGGGGGCGGGAGCGGGGGCGGGGGCCGGGGCCACTTCTCCGGGCCTGCCGGCCACCAGGGCCGGGGTCCTGTGCTCGGCGGGCGGCGTGGGGGCAAGGGGGGGCCTTGCTGGGGCTAAGGGGCCGTGCCCACTCCATGGTGGCTCCCAGTGGCTTCGGGCCAGCTGCTGCCCGGCCGGAGGGCCGGCCCGGCCGTGGCCGGGCTGCGCCTAACTCCGCGTGGGCGGGCAGGGGGGGATGCCCAAGGGACCGCGGCTGCCGGGCCCTGAAGCCTCCGGGGCCGCGTCCCTGTGAGCGTCGAGCGGGATCTGCGGCGGGGCGCCAAGCGCCGACGGGCCTGGAGCGTCCCGCCCGCCCTGGGCTGCGAGGTGGCCCACCACTCCGCCACCCCCGGGTCCCCGAGGCCTCCTGTCGCCTGCCTGGGCGGGCGGCAGGGCCCTGCCGGAGAGGGCTGGCCGCCGGCATGGCGGTAAGGCGCAGGCGCCAGCGAAGCTGGGCCTCAAGAGGCACCGCGCGGGCCCCTCCTGCGTCTACGGCCATACCACCCTGAACGCGCCCGATCTCGTCTGATCTCGGAAGCTAAGCAGGGTCGGGCCTGGTTAGTACTTGGATGGGAGACCGCCTGGGAATACCGGGTGCTGTAGGCTTTTTGCCTCCCGCTCCGCCTTCTCCTTTAGTCGCCCGCCGCCTCCGCCCCCGCCCCCGCCCCCGCCCCCGCCGGGCACCGCTGCAGGCCCCACCTCCTCCGGCCCCTCCCACCACAGCGCGCCAGAGGGGGCGCTCTCCGCCTGCCTGGCCGGCCAGGCGGCCAGAAGGCGGCTCTGGAAGGCAGCCGCATCCCAGCCGCTCCCGGGGTGGCTGGCCTGAACCCAGACTCCGCCTCAGGCCCGGGTGCCGGCCGTGCGGCCCGCGAGCCCCTTGACCTGCACCTGGCCGCCCCCACTAGCGCCCAGCCCCGGCGCAGCCACCTATCTGCCGGTGTGTCTCTCCACAGCTCCCTCCGGAAAAAGCCCCCCCTCCGCCGTTTCGCCACGGCCGGGGGCGGGAGCGGGGGCGGGGGCCGGGGCCGGTGCTCCGGGCCGGCCGGCCACAAGGCGCCGGGTCCTGTGCTCGGCGGGTGGCGTGGGGGCAAGGGTGGCCTTGCTGGGGCTAAGGGGCCGTGCCGACTCAATGGTGGCTCCCAGTGGGTTAAGGGCCGACTGCCGTCGGGCAGGAGGGCCGGCCCGGGCTGCGGCTGGGCTGCGCCTAGCGCCGCGTGGGCGGGCAGAGGGGAGGCCCAAGGGACCGCGGGCCCCGGGCCCTGAAGCCTCCGGGGCCACGTCCCTGTGAGCGACGTGCGGGATCTGGGGCGGGGCGCCAAGCGCCGAACGGTTTGGTGGGTCCCGCCCGCCCTGGGCTGGGAGGTCGCCGAACCCTCCGCCACCCCCCTGGTACCCGAGGCCGCCGTTGCCCTGCCTGGGCGGGCGGCGGGGCCCTGCCGGGGCGGGCTGGCCGCCGGGCTGGCGGGGAGGCGCAAGCGCCAGCGAAGCTGGGCCTCAAGAGGCACTCCGCGGGCCCCTCTTAACGTCTACGGCCATACCACCCTGAACGCGCCCAAACTCGTCTGATCTCAGAAGCTAAGCAGGGTCGGGCCTGGTTAGTACTTGGATGGGAGACCGCCTGGGAATACCGGGTGCTGTAGGCTTCTTGCCTCCCGCTCCGCCTTCTCCTTTAGTCGCCCGCCGCCTCCGCCCCCGCCACCGCCCCCGCCGGGCAGCGCTGCAGGCCCCACCTCCTCCGGCCCCTCCCACCACAGCGCGCCAGAGGGGGCGCTCCGCGCCGGCCTGGCCGGCCAGGCGGCCAGAAGGCGGCCCTGGAAGGCAGCCGCCACCCCAGCCGCTCCCGTGGTGGCTGGCCCGGACCCAGACTCCGCCGCAGGCCGGGGTGCCATCCGTGCGGCCCACGAAGCCCTCGACCTGCACTTGGCCGCCCCCACCGGAGCCCAGCCGCGCCGCAGCCCCCTGTCTGCCCGTGTGTCTCTCCACAGCTCCCTCCGGAAAAAGCCCACCCTTTGCCACTTCGCCACGGCCGAGAGTGGGAGCGGGGTCGTGGGCTGGGACCGGTTCGCTGGGCTGGCTAGACACCAGGCGCCAGGAACTTTGCTCGGCAGTTGGCGTGGGGGCAAGGGTGGCGTTGCTGTGTCTAAGGGGCCGTGCCGGCTCAATGGTGGCTCCCAGTGGCTTCGGGCCAACTGCCGTTGGGCAGGCGGGCCGGCCAGGCCGTGGCTGGGCTGCGCCTAGCACTGTGTGGATTGACAGGGTGGGGAATGCACAAGGGACCGAGGGCCACAGGCCCTTAAGCCTCCGGGGCCAAGTCCTGTGAGCGTTGAGCGGCTCTGGGGCGGAGGGCCAAGCGCCTACAGGCCTGGAGGGTCCCGCCTGACCTGAGCTGCGAAGTCGCCCACAACTCCACCACCCCCGGGCCCTCGAGGCCTCCTGTCGCTTGCCTGGGCGGACGGCAGGGCCGCGCCGGAGAGGGTTGGCTGCCGGGCTGGCGGTGAGTCGCCAGCACCAGCGAAGCTAAGCCTCAAGAGGCACACCGTGGCCCCCGCTGCATTCTACGGCCACACCTCCCTGAACGCACCACACCTCGTCTGATCTCGGAAGCTAATCAGGGTCTGGCCTGTTTCGTACCTGGATGGGAGACCACATGGGAATACCGAGTGCTGTAGGCTTTTTTGCCTCCCGCTCCGCCTTGACATTTAGTGGCCCGCGGCCGAGGCCGCCTCCGCCCCCGCTGAGCACCGCTGCAGGCCTCACCTCCTCACGTCCCTCCCAACACAGCGCGCCGGAGGGATCGCTCCCCGCCGAGCTGGCTGGACATGCGGCCAGAATGCGGCCCTGGAAGGCAGCCGCCACCCCAGCCGCTCCCGTGGTGGCTGGCCCGGACCCAGACTCCGCCGCAGGCCGGGGTGCCGTCCGTGCGGCCCGCGAGGCCCTCGACCTGCACTTGGCCGCCCCCACCGGAGCCCAGCCGCGCCGCAGCCCCCTGTCTGCCCGTGTGTCTCTCCACAGCTCCCTCCGGAAAAAGCCCCCCCCCCGCCGTTTCGCCACGGCCGAGGGCGGGAGCGGGGGCGGGGGCCGGGGCCGCTTCTCCGGGCCTGCCGGCCACCAGGGCCGGGGTCCTGTGCTCGGCGGGCGGCGTGGGGGCAAGGGGGGGCCTTGCTGGGGCTAAGGGGCCGTGCCCACTCCATGGTGGCTCCCAGTGGCTTCGGGCCAGCTGCTGCCCGGCCGGAGGGCCGGCCCGGCCGTGGCCGGGCTGCGCCTAACTCCGCGTGGGCGGGCAGGGGGGGATGCCCAAGGGACCGCGGCCGCCGGGCCCTGAAGCCTCCGGGGCCGCGTCCCTGTGAGCGTCGAGCGGGATCTGCGGCGGGGCGCCAAGCGCCGACGGGCCTGGAGCGTCCCGCCCGCCCTGGGCTGCGAGGTGGCCCACCACTCCGCCACCCCCGGGTCCCCGAGGCCTCCTGTCGCCTGCCTGGGCGGGCGGCAGGGCCCTGCCGGAGAGGGCTGGCCGCCGGCATGGCGGTAAGGCGCAGGCGCCAGCGAAGCTGGGCCTCAAGAGGCACCGCGCGGGCCCCTCCTGCGTCTACGGCCATACCACCCTGAACGCGCCCGATCTCGTCTGATCTCGGAAGCTAAGCAGGGTCGGGCCTGGTTAGTACTTGGATGGGAGACCGCCTGGGAATACCGGGTGCTGTAGGCTTTTTGCCTCCCGCTCCGCCTTCTCCTTTAGTCGCCCGCCGCCTCCGCCCCCGCCCCCGCCCCCGCCCCCGCCGGGCACCGCTGCAGGCCCCACCTCCTCCGGCCCCTCCCACCACAGCGCGCCAGAGGGGGCGCTCTCCGCCTGCCTGGCCGGCCAGGCGGCCAGAAGGCGGCCCTGGAAGGCAGCCGCATCCCAGCCGCTCCCGGGGTGGCTGGCCTGAACCCAGACTCCGCCTCAGGCCCGGGTGCCGGCCGTGCGGCCCGCGAGCCCCTTGACCTGCACCTGGCCGCCCCCACTAGCGCCCAGCCCCGGCGCAGCCACCTATCTGCCGGTGTGTCTCTCCACAGCTCCCTCCGGAAAAAGCCCCCCCTCCGCCGTTTCGCCACGGCCGAGTGCGGGAGCGGGGTCGTGGGCCAGGACTCGTTCTCCGAACCGGCCGACCACTAGGCACCGGGAACAGTGCTCGGCAGTTGGCGTGGATGCAAGTGTGGCCTTGCTGGCTGTAATGGGCCATGCCAACACAATGGTGGCTCCCAGTGGATTCGGGGCAACTGCCGTCGGGCAGGAGGGCCGGCCCGGCCACGGCTAGGTTGTGCCTAGCACTGCGTGAGTGGACAGGGTTGGTAATGCCCGAGGGACCTAGGGCCAAGGGACATTAAGCCTCCGGGGCCACGTCCTTGTGAGCATCAAGCGGGACCTGGGGCGGAGCGCCAAGCACTTACGGGCCTGGAGGATCCCGCCTGACCTGAGCTGCGAGGTCGCCCTTGACTATGCAACCCCTGGGTCCCTGAGGCCTCCTGTCGCCAGCCTGGGCGGGCGGCAGGGCCTTGCTGAAGAGGGCTGACCGCCGAGCAGGGAGCAAGTCGCCAGCACCAGCGAAGCAAAGCCTCAAGAGGCACCCCGTGGCCCCGGCTGCCCTCTAAGGCCATACCACCCTGAACGTGCCCCATCTCGTCTGATCGCGGAAGCTAAGCAGGGTCGGGCCTGGTTAGTACTTGGATGGGAGACCGCCTGGGAATACCGGGTGCTGTAGGCTTTTTGCCTCCCGCTCCGCCTTCTCCTTTAGTCGCCCGCCGCCTCCGCCGCCGCCCCCGCCCCCGCCGAGCAGCGCTGCAGGCCCCACCTCCTCCGGCCCCTCCCACCACAGCGCGCCAGAGGGGGCGCTCCGCGCCGGCCTGGCCGGCCAGGCGGCCAGAAGGCGGCCCTGGAAGGCAGCCGCCACCCCAGCCGCTCCCGTGGTGGCTGGCCCGGACCCAGACTCCGCCGCAGGCCGGGGTGCCGTCCGTGCGGCCCACGAAGCCCTCGACCTGCACTTGGCCGCCCCCACCGGAGCCCAGCCGCGCCGCAGCCCCCTGTCTGCCCGTGTGTATCTCCACAGCTCCCTCCGGAAAAAGCCCACCCTCCGCCGTTTCGCCACGGCCGGGGGCGGGAGCGGGGGCGGGGGCTGGGACCGGTTCGCTGGGCTGGCTAGACACCAGGCGCCGGGTCCTGTGCTCGGCGGGTGGCGTGGGGGCAAGGGTGGCCTTGCTGGGGCTAAGGGGCCGTGCCGGCTCAATGGTGGCTCCCAGTGGGTTAAGGGCCGACTGCCGTCGGGCAGGAGGGCCGGCCAGGCCGTGGCTGGGCTGCGCCTAGCACTGTGTGGATTGACAGGGTGGGGAATGCACAAGGGACCGAGGGCCACAGGCCCTTAAGCCTCCGGGGCCAAGTCCTGTGAGCGTTGAGCGGCTCTGGGGCGGAGGGCCAAGCGCCTACAGGCCTGGAGGGTCCCGCCTGACCTGAGCTGCGAAGTCGCCCACAACTCCACCACCCCCGGGCCCTCGAGGCCTCCTGTCGCTTGCCTGGGCGGACGGCAGGGCCGCGCCGGAGAGGGTTGGCTGCCGGGCTGGCGGTGAGTCGCCAGCACCAGCGAAGCTAAGCCTCAAGAGGCACACCGTGGCCCCCGCTGCATTCTACGGCCACACCTCCCTGAACGCACCACACCTCGTCTGATCTCGGAAGCTAATCAGGGTCTGGCCTGTTTCGTACCTGGATGGGAGACCACATGGGAATACCGAGTGCTGTAGGCTTTTTTGCCTCCCGCTCCGCCTTGACATTTAGTGGCCCGCGGCCGAGGCCGCCTCCGCCCCCGCTGAGCACCGCTGCAGGCCTCACCTCCTCACGTCCCTCCCAACACAGCGCGCCGGAGGGATCGCTCCCCGCCGAGCTGGCTGGACATGCGGCCAGAATGCGGCCCTGGAAGGCAGCCGCCACCCCAGCCGCTCCCGTGGTGGCTGGCCCGGACCCAGACTCCGCCGCAGGCCGGGGTGCCGTCCGTGCGGCCCGCGAGGCCCTCGACCTGCACTTGGCCGCCCCCACCGGAGCCCAGCCGCGCCGCAGCCCCCTGTCTGCCCGTGTGTCTCTCCACAGCTCCCTCCGGAAAAAGCCCCCCCCTCCGCCGTTTCGCCACGGCCGGGGGCGGGAGCGGGGGCGGGGGCCGGGGCCGCTTCTCCGGGCCTGCCGGCCACCAGGGCCGGGGTCCTGTGCTCGGCGGGCGGCGTGGGGGCAAGGGGGGGCCTTGCTGGGGCTAAGGGGCCGTGCCCACTCCATGGTGGCTCCCAGTGGCTTCGGGCCAGCTGCTGCCCGGCCGGAGGGCCGGCCCGGCCGTGGCCGGGCTGCGCCTAACTCCGCGTGGGCGGGCAGGGGGGGATGCCCAAGGGACCGCGGCCGCCGGGCCCTGAAGCCTCCGGGGCCGCGTCCCTGTGAGCGTCGAGCGGGATCTGCGGCGGGGCGCCAAGCGCCGACGGGCCTGGAGCGTCCCGCCCGCCCTGGGCTGCGAGGTGGCCCACCACTCCGCCACCCCCGGGTCCCCGAGGCCTCCTGTCGCCTGCCTGGGCGGGCGGCAGGGCCCTGCCGGAGAGGGCTGGCCGCCGGCATGGCGGTAAGGCGCAGGCGCCAGCGAAGCTGGGCCTCAAGAGGCACCGCGCGGGCCCCTCCTGCGTCTACGGCCATACCACCCTGAACGCGCCCGATCTCGTCTGATCTCGGAAGCTAAGCAGGGTCGGGCCTGGTTAGTACTTGGATGGGAGACCGCCTGGGAATACCGGGTGCTGTAGGCTTTTTGCCTCCCGCTCCGCCTTCTCCTTTAGTCGCCCGCCGCCTCCGCCCCCGCCCCCGCCCCCGCCCCCGCCGGGCACCGCTGCAGGCCCCACCTCCTCCGGCCCCTCCCACCACAGCGCGCCAGAGGGGGCGCTCTCCGCCTGCCTGGCCGGCCAGGCGGCCAGAAGGCGGCCCTGGAAGGCAGCCGCATCCCAGCCGCTCCCGGGGTGGCTGGCCTGAACCCAGACTCCGCCTCAGGCCCGGGTGCCGGCCGTGCGGCCCGCGAGCCCCTTGACCTGCACCTGGCCGCCCCCACTAGCGCCCAGCCCCGGCGCAGCCACCTATCTGCCGGTGTGTCTCTCCACAGCTCCCTCCGGAAAAAGCCCCCCCTCCGCCGTTTCGCCACGGCCGGGGGCGGGAGCGGGGGCGGGGGCCGGGGCCGGTGCTCCGGGCCGGCCGGCCACAAGGCGCCGGGTCCTGTGCTCGGCGGGTGGCGTGGGGGCAAGGGTGGCCTTGCTGGGGCTAAGGGGCCGTGCCGACTCAATGGTGGCTCCCAGTGGGTTAAGGGCCGACTGCCGTCGGGCAGGAGGGCCGGCCCGGGCTGCGGCTGGGCTGCGCCTAGCGCCGCGTGGGCGGGCAGAGGGGAGGCCCAAGGGACCGCGGGCCCCGGGCCCTGAAGCCTCCGGGGCCACGTCCCTGTGAGCGACGTGCGGGATCTGGGGCGGGGCGCCAAGCGCCGAACGGTTTGGTGGGTCCCGCCCGCCCTGGGCTGGGAGGTCGCCGAACCCTCCGCCACCCCCCTGGTACCCGAGGCCGCCGTTGCCCTGCCTGGGCGGGCGGCGGGGCCGTGCCGGGGCGGGCTGGCCGCCGGGCTGGCGGGGAGGCGCAAGCGCCAGCGAAGCTGGGCCTCAAGAGGCACTCCGCGGGCCCCTCTTAACGTCTACGGCCATACCACCCTGAACGCGCCGGAACTCGTCTGATCTCGGAAGCTAAGCAGGGTCGGGCCTGGTTAGTACTTGGATGGGAGACCGCCTGGGAATACCGGGTGCTGTAGGCTTCTTGCCTCCCGCTCCGCCTTCTCCTTTAGTCGCCCGCCGCCTCCGCCCCCGCCCCCGCCCCCGCCGGGCAGCGCTGCAGGCCCCACCTCCTCCGGCCCCTCCCACCACAGCGCGCCAGAGGGGGCGCTCCGCGCCGGCCTGGCCGGCCAGGCGGCCAGAAGGCGGCCCTGGAAGGCAGCCGCCACCCCAGCCGCTCCCGTGGTGGCTGGCCCGGACCCAGACTCCGCCGCAGGCCGGGGTGCCGTCCGTGCGGCCCACGAAGCCCTCGACCTGCACTTGGCCGCCCCCACCGGAGCCCAGCCGCGCCGCAGCCCCCTGTCTGCCCGTGTGTCTCTCCACAGCTCCCTCCGGAAAAAGCCCACCCTTTGCCACTTCGCCACGGCCGAGAGTGGGAGTGGGGTCGTGGGCTGGGACCGGTTCGCTGGGCTGGCTAGACACCAGGCGCCGGGAACTTTGCTCGGCAGTTGGCGTGGGGGCAAGGGTGGCGTTGCTGTGTCTAAGGGGCCGTGCCGGCTCAATGGTGGCTCCCAGTGGCTTCGGGCCGACTGCCGTTGGGCAGGCGGGCCGGCCAGGCCGTGGCTGGGCTGCGCCTAGCACTGTGTGGATTGACAGGGTGGGGAATGCACAAGGGACCGAGGGCCACAGGCCCTTAAGCCTCCGGGGCCAAGTCCTGTGAGCGTTGAGCGGCTCTGGGGCGGAGGGCCAAGCGCCTACAGGCCTGGAGGGTCCCGCCTGACCTGAGCTGCGAAGTCGCCCACAACTCCACCACCCCCGGGCCCTCGAGGCCTCCTGTCGCTTGCCTGGGCGGACGGCAGGGCCGCGCCGGAGAGGGTTGGCTGCCGGGCTGGCGGTGAGTCGCCAGCACCAGCGAAGCTAAGCCTCAAGAGGCACACCGTGGCCCCCGCTGCATTCTACGGCCACACCTCCCTGAACGCACCACACCTCGTCTGATCTCGGAAGCTAATCAGGGTCTGGCCTGTTTCGTACCTGGATGGGAGACCACATGGGAATACCGAGTGCTGTAGGCTTTTTTGCCTCCCGCTCCGCCTTGACATTTAGTGGCCCGCGGCCGAGGCCGCCTCCGCCCCCGCTGAGCACCGCTGCAGGCCTCACCTCCTCACGTCCCTCCCAACACAGCGCGCCGGAGGGGGCGCTCCCCACCAGCCTGGCTGGACATGTGGCCAGAAGGCGGCCCTGGAAGGCAGCCGCACCCCAGCCGCTCCCGGGGTGGATGACCCGGACCCAGACTCCGCCGCAGGCCCGGGTGCCGGCCGTGAGGCCCGCGAGTCCCTCGTCCCGCACCAGGCCACCACCACGAGTGCCCATCCGTGCCGCAGACACCTGTCTGCCCGTGTGTCTCTCCACAGCTCCCTCCAGAAAAAGCCCACCCTTTGCCGTTTCGCCACGGCCGAGTGCGGGAGCGGGGTCGTGGGCCAGGACTCGTTCTCCGAACCGGCCGACCACTAGGCACCGGGAACAGTGCTCGGCAGTTGGCGTGGATGCAAGTGTGGCCTTGCTGGCTGTAATGGGCCATGCCAACACAATGGTGGCTCCCAGTGGATTCGGGGCAACTGCCGTCGGGCAGGAGGGCCGGCCCGGCCACGGCTAGGTTGTGCCTAGCACTGCGTGAGTGGACAGGGTTGGTAATGCCCGAGGGACCTAGGGCCAAGGGACATTAAGCCTCCGGGGCCACGTCCTTGTGAGCATCAAGCGGGACCTGGGGCGGAGCGCCAAGCACCTACGGGCCTGGAGGATCCCGCCTGACCTGAGCTGCGAGGTCGCCCTTGACTATGCAACCCCTGGGTCCCTGAGGCCTCCTGTCGCCAGCCTGGGCGGGCGGCAGGGCCTTGCTGAAGAGGGCTGACCGCCGAGCAGGGAGCAAGTCGCCAGCACCAGCGAAGCAAAGCCTCAAGAGGCACACCGTGGCCCCGGCTGCCCTCTAAGGCCATACCACCCTGAACGTGCCCCATCTCGTCTGATCGCGGAAGCTAAGCAGGGTCGGGCCTGGTTAGTACTTGGATGGGAGACCGCCTGGGAATACCGGGTGCTGTAGGCTTTTTGCCTCCCGCTCCGCCTTCTCCTTTAGTCGCCCGCCGCCTCCGCCGCCGCCCCCGCCCCCGCCGAGCAGCGCTGCAGGCCCCACCTCCTCCGGCCCCTCCCACCACAGCGCGCCAGAGGGGGCGCTCCGCGCCGGCCTGGCCGGCCAGGCGGCCAGAAGGCGGCCCTGGAAGGCAGCCGCCACCCCAGCCGCTCCCGTGGTGGCTGGCCCGGACCCAGACTCCGCCGCAGGCCGGGGTGCCGTCCGTGCGGCCCACGAAGCCCTCGACCTGCACTTGGCCGCCCCCACCGGAGCCCAGCCGCGCCGCAGCCCCCTGTCTGCCCGTGTGTATCTCCACAGCTCCCTCCGGAAAAAGCCCACCCTCCGCCGTTTCGCCACGGCCGGGGGCGGGAGCGGGGGCGGGGGCTGGGACCGGTTCGCTGGGCTGGCTAGACACCAGGCGCCGGGTCCTGTGCTCGGCGGGTGGCGTGGGGGCAAGGGTGGCCTTGCTGGGGCTAAGGGGCCGTGCCGGCTCAATGGTGGCTCCCAGTGGGTTAAGGGCCGACTGCCGTCGGGCAGGAGGGCCGGCCAGGCCGTGGCTGGGCTGCGCCTAGCACTGTGTGGATTGACAGGGTGGGGAATGCACAAGGGACCGAGGGCCACAGGCCCTTAAGCCTCCGGGGCCAAGTCCTGTGAGCGTTGAGCGGCTCTGGGGCGGAGGGCCAAGCGCCTACAGGCCTGGAGGGTCCCGCCTGACCTGAGCTGCGAAGTCGCCCACAACTCCACCACCCCCGGGCCCTCGAGGCCTCCTGTCGCTTGCCTGGGCGGACGGCAGGGCCGCGCCGGAGAGGGTTGGCTGCCGGGCTGGCGGTGAGTCGCCAGCACCAGCGAAGCTAAGCCTCAAGAGGCACACCGTGGCCCCCGCTGCATTCTACGGCCACACCTCCCTGAACGCACCACACCTCGTCTGATCTCGGAAGCTAATCAGGGTCTGGCCTGTTTCGTACCTGGATGGGAGACCACATGGGAATACCGAGTGCTGTAGGCTTTTTTGCCTCCCGCTCCGCCTTGACATTTAGTGGCCCGCGGCCGAGGCCGCCTCCGCCCCCGCTGAGCACCGCTGCAGGCCTCACCTCCTCACGTCCCTCCCAACACAGCGCGCCGGAGGGATCGCTCCCCGCCGAGCTGGCTGGACATGCGGCCAGAATGCGGCCCTGGAAGGCAGCCGCCACCCCAGCTGCTCCCGTGGTGGCTGGCCCGGACCCAGACTCCGCCGCAGGCCGGGGTGCCGTCCGTGCGGCCCGCGAGGACCTCGACCTGCACTTGGCCGCCCCCACCGGAGCCCAGCCGCGCCGCAGCCCCCTGTCTGCCCGTGTGTCTCTCCACAGCTCCCTCCGGAAAAAGCCCCCCCCTCCGCCGTTTCGCCACGGCCGGGGGCGGGAGCGGGGGCGGGGGCCGGGGCCGCTTCTCCGGGCCTGCCGGCCACCAGGGCCGGGGTCCTGTGCTCGGCGGGCGGCGTGGGGGCAAGGGGGGGCCTTGCTGGGGCTAAGGGGCCGTGCCCACTCCATGGTGGCTCCCAGTGGCTTCGGGCCAGCTGCTGCCCGGCCGGAGGGCCGGCCCGGCCGTGGCCGGGCTGCGCCTAACTCCGCGTGGGCGGGCAGGGGGGGATGCCCAAGGGACCGCGGCCGCCGGGCCCTGAAGCCTCCGGGGCCGCGTCCCTGTGAGCGTCGAGCGGGATCTGCGGCGGGGCGCCAAGCGCCGACGGGCCTGGAGCGTCCCGCCCGCCCTGGGCTGCGAGGTGGCCCACCACTCCGCCACCCCCGGGTCCCCGAGGCCTCCTGTCGCCTGCCTGGGCGGGCGGCAGGGCCCTGCCGGAGAGGGCTGGCCGCCGGCATGGCGGTAAGGCGCAGGCGCCAGCGAAGCTGGGCCTCAAGAGGCACCGCGCGGGCCCCTCCTGCGTCTACGGCCATACCACCCTGAACGCGCCCGATCTCGTCTGATCTCGGAAGCTAAGCAGGGTCGGGCCTGGTTAGTACTTGGATGGGAGACCGCCTGGGAATACCGGGTGCTGTAGGCTTTTTGCCTCCCGCTCCGCCTTCTCCTTTAGTCGCCCGCCGCCTCCGCCCCCGCCCCCGCCCCCGCCCCCGCCGGGCACCGCTGCAGGCCCCACCTCCTCCGGCCCCTCCCACCACAGCGCGCCAGAGGGGGCGCTCTCCGCCTGCCTGGCCGGCCAGGCGGCCAGAAGGCGGCCCTGGAAGGCAGCCGCATCCCAGCCGCTCCCGGGGTGGCTGGCCTGAACCCAGACTCCGCCTCAGGCCCGGGTGCCGGCCGTGCGGCCCGCGAGCCCCTTGACCTGCACCTGGCCGCCCCCACTAGCGCCCAGCCCCGGCGCAGCCACCTATCTGCCGGTGTGTCTCTCCACAGCTCCCTCCGGAAAAAGCCCCCCCTCCGCCGTTTCGCCACGGCCGGGGGCGGGAGCGGGGGCGGGGGCCGGGGCCGATGCTCCGGGCCGGCCGGCCACAAGGCGCCGGGTCCTGTGCTCGGCGGGTGGCGTGGGGGCAAGGGTGGCCTTGCTGGGGCTAAGGGGCCGTGCCGACTCAATGGTGGCTCCCAGTGGGTTAAGGGCCGACTGCCGTCGGGCAGGAGGGCCGGCCCGGGCTGCGGCTGGGCTGCGCCTAGCGCCGCGTGGGCGGGCAGAGGGGAGGCCCAAGGGACCGCGGGCCCCGGGCCCTGAAGCCTCCGGGGCCACGTCCCTGTGAGCGACGTGCGGGATCTGGGGCGGGGCGCCAAGCGCCGAACGGTTTGGTGGGTCCCGCCCGCCCTGGGCTGGGAGGTCGCCGAACCCTCCGCCACCCCCCTGGTACCCGAGGCCGCCGTTGCCCTGCCTGGGCGGGCGGCGGGGCCGTGCCGGGGCGGGCTGGCCGCCGGGCTGGCGGGGAGGCGCAAGCGCCAGCGAAGCTGGGCCTCAAGAGGCACTCCGCGGGCCCCTCTTAACGTCTACGGCCATACCACCCTGAACGCGCCGGAACTCGTCTGATCTCGGAAGCTAAGCAGGGTCGGGCCTGGTTAGTACTTGGATGGGAGACCGCCTGGGAATACCGGGTGCTGTAGGCTTCTTGCCTCCCGCTCCGCCTTCTCCTTTAGTCGCCCGCCGCCTCCGCCCCCGCCCCCGCCCCCGCCGGGCAGCGCTGCAGGCCCCACCTCCTCCGGCTCCTCCCACCACAGCGCGCCAGAGGGGGCGCTCCGCGCCGGCCTGGCCGGCCAGGCGGCCAGAAGGCGGCCCTGGAAGGCAGCCGCCACCCCAGCCGCTCCCGTGGTGGCTGGCCCGGACCCAGACTCCGCCGCAGGCCGGGGTGCCGTCCGTGCGGCCCACGAAGCCCTCGACCTGCACTTGGCCGCCCCCACCGGAGCCCAGCCGCGCCGCAGCCCCCTGTCTGCCCGTGTGTCTCTCCACAGCTCCCTCCGGAAAAAGCCCACCCTTTGCCACTTCGCCACGGCCGAGAGTGGGAGTGGGGTCGTGGGCTGGGACCGGTTCGCTGGGCTGGCTAGACACCAGGCGCCGGGAACTTTGCTCGGCAGTTGGCGTGGGGGCAAGGGTGGCGTTGCTGTGTCTAAGGGGCCGTGCCGGCTCAATGGTGGCTCCCAGTGGCTTCGGGCCGACTGCCGTTGGGCAGGCGGGCCGGCCAGGCCGTGGCTGGGCTGCGCCTAGCACTGTGTGGATTGACAGGGTGGGGAATGCACAAGGGACCGAGGGCCACAGGCCCTTAAGCCTCCGGGGCCAAGTCCTGTGAGCGTTGAGCGGCTCTGGGGCGGAGGGCCAAGCGCCTACAGGCCTGGAGGGTCCCGCCTGACCTGAGCTGCGAAGTCGCCCACAACTCCACCACCCCCGGGCCCTCGAGGCCTCCTGTCGCTTGCCTGGGCGGACGGCAGGGCCGCGCCGGAGAGGGTTGGCTGCCGGGCTGGCGGTGAGTCGCCAGCACCAGCGAAGCTAAGCCTCAAGAGGCACACCGTGGCCCCCGCTGCATTCTACGGCCACACCTCCCTGAACGCACCACACCTCGTCTGATCTCGGAAGCTAATCAGGGTCTGGCCTGTTTCGTACCTGGATGGGAGACCACATGGGAATACCGAGTGCTGTAGGCTTTTTTGCCTCCCGCTCCGCCTTGACATTTAGTGGCCCGCGGCCGAGGCCGCCTCCGCCCCCGCTGAGCACCGCTGCAGGCCTCACCTCCTCACGTCCCTCCCAACACAGCGCGCCGGAGGGGGCGCTCCCCACCAGCCTGGCTGGACATGTGGCCAGAAGGCGGCCCTGGAAGGCAGCCGCACCCCAGCCGCTCCCGGGGTGGATGACCCGGACCCAGACTCCGCCGCAGGCCCGGGTGCCGGCCGTGAGGCCCGCGAGTCCCTCGTCCCGCACCAGGCCACCACCACGAGTGCCCATCCGTGCCGCAGACACCTGTCTGCCCGTGTGTCTCTCCACAGCTCCCTCCGGAAAAAGCCCACCCTTTGCCGTTTCGCCACGGCCGAGTGCGGGAGCGGGGTCGTGGGCCAGGACTCGTTCTCCGAACCGGCCGACCACTAGGCACCGGGAACAGTGCTCGGCAGTTGGCGTGGATGCAAGTGTGGCCTTGCTGGCTGTAATGGGCCATGCCAACACAATGGTGGCTCCCAGTGGATTCGGGGCAACTGCCGTCGGGCAGGAGGGCCGGCCCGGCCACGGCTAGGTTGTGCCTAGCACTGCGTGAGTGGACAGGGTTGGTAATGCCCGAGGGACCTAGGGCCAAGGGACATTAAGCCTCCGGGGCCACGTCCTTGTGAGCATCAAGCGGGACCTGGGGCGGAGCGCCAAGCACCTACGGGCCTGGAGGATCCCGCCTGACCTGAGCTGCGAGGTCGCCCTTGACTATGCAACCCCTGGGTCCCTGAGGCCTCCTGTCGCCAGCCTGGACGGGCGGCAGGGCCTTGCTGAAGAGGGCTGACCGCCGAGCAGGGAGCAAGTCGCCAGCACCAGCGAAGCAAAGCCTCAAGAGGCACCCCGTGGCCCCGGCTGCCCTCTAAGGCCATACCACCCTGAACGCGCCCCATCTCGTCTGATCTCGGAAGCTAAGCAGGGTCGGGCCTGGTTAGTACTTGGATGGGAGACCGCCTGGGAATACCGGGTGCTGTAGGCTTCTTGCCTCCCGCTCCGCCTTCTCCTTTAGTCGCCCGCCGCCTCCGCCCCCGCCCCCGCCCCCGCCGGGCAGCGCTGCAGGCCCCACCTCCTCCGGCCCCTCCCACCACAGCGCGCCAGAGGGGGCGCTCCGCGCCGGCCTGGCCGGCCAGGCGGCCAGAAGGCGGCCCTGGAAGGCAGCCGCCACCCCAGCCGCTCCCGTGGTGGCTGGCCCGGACCCAGACTCCGCCGCAGGCCGGGGTGCCATCCGTGCGGCCCACGAAGCCCTCGACCTGCACTTGGCCGCCCCCACCGGAGCCCAGCCGCGCCGCAGCCCCCTGTCTGCCCGTGTGTATCTCCACAGCTCCCTCCGGAAAAAGCCCACGCTCCGCCGTTTCGCCACGGACGGGGGCGGGAGCGGGGGCGGGGGCTGGGACCGGTTCGCTGGGCTGGCTAGACACCAGGCGCCGGGTCCTGTGCTCGGCGGGTGGCGTGGGGGCAAGGGTGGCCTTGCTGGGGCTAAGGGGCCGTGCCGGCTCAATGGTGGCTCCCAGTGGGTTAAGGGCCGACTGCCGTCGGGCAGGAGGGCCGGCCAGGCCGTGGCTGGGCTGCGCCTAGCACTGTGTGGATTGACAGGGTGGGGAATGCACAAGGGACCGAGGGCCACAGGCCCTTAAGCCTCCGGGGCCAAGTCCTGTGAGCGTTGAGCGGCTCTGGGGCGGAGGGCCAAGCGCCTACAGGCCTGGAGGGTCCCGCCTGACCTGAGCTGCGAAGTCGCCCACAACTCCACCACCCCCGGGCCCTCGAGGCCTCCTGTCGCTTGCCTGGGCGGACGGCAGGGCCGCGCCGGAGAGGGTTGGCTGCCGGGCTGGCGGTGAGTCGCCAGCACCAGCGAAGCTAAGCCTCAAGAGGCACACCGTGGCCCCCGCTGCATTCTACGGCCACACCTCCCTGAACGCACCACACCTCGTCTGATCTCGGAAGCTAATCAGGGTCTGGCCTGTTTCGTACCTGGATGGGAGACCACATGGGAATACCGAGTGCTGTAGGCTTTTTTGCCTCCCGCTCCGCCTTGACATTTAGTGGCCCGCGGCCGAGGCCGCCTCCGCCCCCGCTGAGCACCGCTGCAGGCCTCACCTCCTCACGTCCCTCCCAACACAGCGCGCCGGAGGGATCGCTCCCCGCCGAGCTGGCTGGACATGCGGCCAGAATGCGGCCCTGGAAGGCAGCCGCCACCCCAGCTGCTCCCGTGGTGGCTGGCCCGGACCCAGACTCCGCCGCAGGCCGGGGTGCCGTCCGTGCGGCCCGCGAGGACCTCGACCTGCACTTGGCCGCCCCCACCGGAGCCCAGCCGCGCCGCAGCCCCCTGTCTGCCCGTGTGTCTCTCCACAGCTCCCTCCGGAAAAAGCCCCCCCCTCCGCCGTTTCGCCACGGCCGGGGGCGGGAGCGGGGGCGGGGGCCGGGGCCGCTTCTCCGGGCCTGCCGGCCACCAGGGCCGGGGTCCTGTGCTCGGCGGGCGGCGTGGGGGCAAGGGGGGGCCTTGCTGGGGCTAAGGGGCCGTGCCCACTCCATGGTGGCTCCCAGTGGCTTCGGGCCAGCTGCTGCCCGGCCGGAGGGCCGGCCCGGCCGTGGCCGGGCTGCGCCTAACTCCGCGTGGGCGGGCAGGGGGGGATGCCCAAGGGACCGCGGCCGCCGGGCC
>NC_083716.1:93340385-93375385 GCF_028564815.1 Eubalaena glacialis
CCTCCGCCCCCGCCCCCGCCCCCGCCCCCGCCGGGCACCGCTGCAGGCCCCACCTCCTCCGGCCCCTCCCACCACAGCGCGCCAGAGGGGGCGCTCTCCGCCTGCCTGGCCGGCCAGGCGGCCAGAAGGCGGCCCTGGAAGGCAGCCGCATCCCAGCCGCTCCCGGGGTGGCTGGCCTGAACCCAGACTCCGCCTCAGGCCCGGGTGCCGGCCGGGCGGCCCGCGAGCCCCTTGACCTGCACCTGGCCGCCCCCACCAGCGCCCAGCCCCGGCGCAGCCACCTATCTGCCGGTGTGTCTCTCCACAGCTCCCTCCGGAAAAAGCCCCCCCTCCGCCGTTTCGCCACGGCCGGGGGCGGGAGCGGGGGCGGGGGCCGGGGCCGGTGCTCCGGGCCGGCCGGCCACAAGGCGCCGGGTCCTGTGCTCGGCGGGTGGCGTGGGGGCAAGGGTGGCCTTGCTGGGGCTAAGGGGCCGTGCCGACTCAATGGTGGCTCCCAGTGGGTTAAGGGCCGACTGCCGTCGGGCAGGAGGGCCGGCCCGGGCTGCGGCTGGGCTGCGCCTAGCGCCGCGTGGGCGGGCAGAGGGGAGGCCCAAGGGACCGCGGGCCCCGGGCCCTGAAGCCTCCGGGGCCACGTCCCTGTGAGCGACGTGCGGGATCTGGGGCGGGGCGCCAAGCGCCGAACGGTTTGGTGGGTCCCGCCCGCCCTGGGCTGGGAGGTCGCCGAACCCTCCGCCACCCCCCTGGTACCCGAGGCCGCCGTTGCCCTGCCTGGGCGGGCGGCGGGGCCCTGCCGGGGCGGGCTGGCCGCCGGGCTGGCGGGGAGGCGCAAGCGCCAGCGAAGCTGGGCCTCAAGAGGCACTCCGCGGGCCCCTTTTAACGTCTACGGCCATACCACCCTGAACGCGCCCGATCTCGTCTGATCTCGGAAGCTAAGCAGGGTCGGGCCTGGTTAGTACTTGGATGGGAGACCGCCTGGGAATACCGGGTGCTGTAGGCTTTTTGCCTCCCGCTCCGCCTTCTCCTTTAGTCGCCCGCGGCCTAGGCCGAGGCCGAGGCCAAGGCCGAGGCCGCTGCCTCCGCCCCCGCCCCCGCCCCCGCCGGGCAGCGCTGCAGGCCCCACCTCCTCCGGCCCCTCCCACCACAGCGCGCCAGAGGGGGCGCTCCGCGCCGGCCTGGCCGGCCAGGCGGCCAGAAGGCGGCCCTGGAAGGCAGCCGCCACCCCAGCCGCTCCCGTGGTGGCTGGCCCGGACCCAGACTCCGCCGCAGGCCGGGGTGCCGTCCGTGCGGCCCACGAAGCCCTCGACCTGCACTTGGCCGCCCCCACCGGAGCCCAGCCGCGCCGCAGCCCCCTGTCTGCCCGTGTGTCTCTCCACAGCTCCCTCCGGAAAAAGCCCACCCTTTGCCACTTCGCCACGGCCGAGAGTGGGAGCGGGGTCGTGGGCTGGGACCGGTTCGCTGGGCTGGCTAGACACCAGGCGCCGGGAACTTTGCTCGGCAGTTGGCGTGGGGGCAAGGGTGGCGTTGCTGTGTCTAAGGGGCCGTGCCGGCTCAATGGTGGCTCCCAGTGGCTTCGGGCCAACTGCCGTTGGGCAGGCGGGCCGGCCAGGCCGTGGCTGGGCTGCGCCTAGCACTGTGTGGATTGACAGGGTGGGGAATGCACAAGGGACCGAGGGCCACAGGCCCTTAAGCCTCCGGGGCCAAGTCCTGTGAGCGTTGAGCGGCTCTGGGGCGGAGGGCCAAGCGCCTACAGGCCTGGAGGGTCCCGCCTGACCTGAGCTGCGAAGTCGCCCACAACTCCACCACCCCCGGGCCCTCGAGGCCTCCTGTCGCTTGCCTGGGCGGACGGCAGGGCCGCGCCGGAGAGGGTTGGCTGCCGGGCTGGCGGTAAGTCGCCAGCACCAGCGAAGCTAAGCCTCAAGAGGCACACCGTGGCCCCCGCTGCATTCTACGGCCACACCTCCCTGAACGCACCACACCTCGTCTGATCTCGGAAGCTAATCAGGGTCTGGCCTGTTTCGTACCTGGATGGGAGACCACATGGGAATACCGAGTGCTGTAGGCTTTTTTGCCTCCCGCTCCGCCTTGACATTTAGTGGCCCGCGGCCGAGGCCGCCTCCGCCCCCGCTGAGCACCGCTGCAGGCCTCACCTCCTCACGTCCCTCCCAACACAGCGCGCCGGAGGGATCGCTCCCCGCCGAGCTGGCTGGACATGCGGCCAGAATGCGGCCCTGGAAGGCAGCCGCCACCCCAGCCGCTCCCGTGGTGGCTGGCCCGGACCCAGACTCCGCCGCAGGCCGGGGTGCCGTCCGTGCGGCCCGCGAGGCCCTCGACCTGCACTTGGCCGCCCCCACCGGAGCCCAGCCGCGCCGCAGCCCCCTGTCTGCCCGTGTGTCTCTCCACAGCTCCCTCCGGAAAAAGCCCCCCCTCCGCCGTTTCGCCACGGCCGGGGGCGGGAGCGGGGGCGGGGGCCGGGGCCGCTTCTCCGGGCCTGCCGGCCACCAGGGCCGGGGTCCTGTGCTCGGCGGGCGGCGTGGGGGCAAGGGGGGGCCTTGCTGGGGCTAAGGGGCCGTGCCCACTCCATGGTGGCTCCCAGTGGCTTCGGGCCAGCTGCTGCCCGGCCGGAGGGCCGGCCCGGCCGTGGCCGGGCTGCGCCTAACTCCGCGTGGGCGGGCAGGGGGGGATGCCCAAGGGACCGCGGCCGCCGGGCCCTGAAGCCTCCGGGGCCGCGTCCCTGTGAGCGTCGAGCGGGATCTGCGGCGGGGCGCCAAGCGCCGACGGGCCTGGAGCGTCCCGCCCGCCCTGGGCTGCGAGGTGGCCCACCACTCCGCCACCCCCGGGTCCCCGAGGCCTCCTGTCGCCTGCCTGGGCGGGCGGCAGGGCCCTGCCGGAGAGGGCTGGCCGCCGGCATGGCGGTAAGGCGCAGGCGCCAGCGAAGCTGGGCCTCAAGAGGCACCGCGCGGGCCCCTCCTGCGTCTACGGCCATACCACCCTGAACGCGCCCGATCTCGTCTGATCTCGGAAGCTAAGCAGGGTCGGGCCTGGTTAGTACTTGGATGGGAGACCGCCTGGGAATACCGGGTGCTGTAGGCTTTTTGCCTCCCGCTCCGCCTTCTCCTTTAGTCGCCCGCCGCCTCCGCCCCCGCCCCCGCCCCCGCCCCCGCCGGGCACCGCTGCAGGCCCCACCTCCTCCGGCCCCTCCCACCACAGCGCGCCAGAGGGGGCGCTCTCCGCCTGCCTGGCCGGCCAGGCGGCCAGAAGGCGGCCCTGGAAGGCAGCCGCATCCCAGCCGCTCCCGGGGTGGCTGGCCTGAACCCAGACTCCGCCTCAGGCCCGGGTGCCGGCCGGGCGGCCCGCGAGCCCCTTGACCTGCACCTGGCCGCCCCCACCAGCGCCCAGCCCCGGCGCAGCCACCTATCTGCCGGTGTGTCTCTCCACAGCTCCCTCCGGAAAAAGCCCCCCCTCCGCCGTTTCGCCACGGCCGGGGGCGGGAGCGGGGGCGGGGGCCGGGGCCGGTGCTCCGGGCCGGCCGGCCACAAGGCGCCGGGTCCTGTGCTCGGCGGGTGGCGTGGGGGCAAGGGTGGCCTTGCTGGGGCTAAGGGGCCGTGCCGACTCAATGGTGGCTCCCAGTGGGTTAAGGGCCGACTGCCGTCGGGCAGGAGGGCCGGCCCGGGCTGCGGCTGGGCTGCGCCTAGCGCCGCGTGGGCGGGCAGAGGGGAGGCCCAAGGGACCGCGGGCCCCGGGCCCTGAAGCCTCCGGGGCCACGTCCCTGTGAGCGACGTGCGGGATCTGGGGCGGGGCGCCAAGCACCGAACGGTTTGGTGGGTCCCGCCCGCCCTGGGCTGGGAGGTCGCCGAACCCTCCGCCACCCCCCTGGTACCCGAGGCCGCCGTTGCCCTGCCTGGGCGGGCGGCGGGGCCCTGCCGGGGCGGGCTGGCCGCCGGGCTGGCGGGGAGGCGCAAGCGCCAGCGAAGCTGGGCCTCAAGAGGCACTCCGCGGGCCCCTTTTAACGTCTACGGCCATACCACCCTGAACGCGCCCGATCTCGTCTGATCTCGGAAGCTAAGCAGGGTCGGGCCTGGTTAGTACTTGGATGGGAGACCGCCTGGGAATACCGGGTGCTGTAGGCTTTTTGCCTCCCGCTCCGCCTTCTCCTTTAGTCGCCCGCGGCCTAGGCCGAGGCCGAGGCCAAGGCCGAGGCCGCTGCCTCCGCCCCCGCCCCCGCCCCCGCCGGGCAGCGCTGCAGGCCCCACCTCCTCCGGCCCCTCCCACCACAGCGCGCCAGAGGGGGCGCTCCGCGCCGGCCTGGCCGGCCAGGCGGCCAGAAGGCGGCCCTGGAAGGCAGCCGCCACCCCAGCCGCTCCCGTGGTGGCTGGCCCGGACCCAGACTCCGCCGCAGGCCGGGGTGCCGTCCGTGCGGCCCACGAAGCCCTCGACCTGCACTTGGCCGCCCCCACCGGAGCCCAGCCGCGCCGCAGCCCCCTGTCTGCCCGTGTGTCTCTCCACAGCTCCCTCCGGAAAAAGCCCACCCTTTGCCACTTCGCCACGGCCGAGAGTGGGAGCGGGGTCGTGGGCTGGGACCGGTTCGCTGGGCTGGCTAGACACCAGGCGCCGGGAACTTTGCTCGGCAGTTGGCGTGGGGGCAAGGGTGGCGTTGCTGTGTCTAAGGGGCCGTGCCGGCTCAATGGTGGCTCCCAGTGGCTTCGGGCCAACTGCCGTTGGGCAGGCGGGCCGGCCAGGCCGTGGCTGGGCTGCGCCTAGCACTGTGTGGATTGACAGGGTGGGGAATGCACAAGGGACCGAGGGCCACAGGCCCTTAAGCCTCCGGGGCCAAGTCCTGTGAGCGTTGAGCGGCTCTGGGGCGGAGGGCCAAGCGCCTACAGGCCTGGAGGGTCCCGCCTGACCTGAGCTGCGAAGTCGCCCACAACTCCACCACCCCCGGGCCCTCGAGGCCTCCTGTCGCTTGCCTGGGCGGACGGCAGGGCCGCGCCGGAGAGGGTTGGCTGCCGGGCTGGCGGTAAGTCGCCAGCACCAGCGAAGCTAAGCCTCAAGAGGCACACCGTGGCCCCCGCTGCATTCTACGGCCACACCTCCCTGAACGCACCACACCTCGTCTGATCTCGGAAGCTAATCAGGGTCTGGCCTGTTTCGTACCTGGATGGGAGACCACATGGGAATACCGAGTGCTGTAGGCTTTTTTGCCTCCCGCTCCGCCTTGACATTTAGTGGCCCGCGGCCGAGGCCGCCTCCGCCCCCGCTGAGCACCGCTGCAGGCCTCACCTCCTCACGTCCCTCCCAACACAGCGCGCCGGAGGGATCGCTCCCCGCCGAGCTGGCTGGACATGCGGCCAGAATGCGGCCCTGGAAGGCAGCCGCCACCCCAGCCGCTCCCGTGGTGGCTGGCCCGGACCCAGACTCCGCCGCAGGCCGGGGTGCCGTCCGTGCGGCCCGCGAGGCCCTCGACCTGCACTTGGCCGCCCCCACCGGAGCCCAGCCGCGCCGCAGCCCCCTGTCTGCCCGTGTGTCTCTCCACAGCTCCCTCCGGAAAAAGCCCCCCCTCCGCCGTTTCGCCACGGCCGGGGGCGGGAGCGGGGGCGGGGGCCGGGGCCGCTTCTCCGGGCCTGCCGGCCACCAGGGCCGGGGTCCTGTGCTCGGCGGGCGGCGTGGGGGCAAGGGGGGGCCTTGCTGGGGCTAAGGGGCCGTGCCCACTCCATGGTGGCTCCCAGTGGCTTCGGGCCAGCTGCTGCCCGGCCGGAGGGCCGGCCCGGCCGTGGCCGGGCTGCGCCTAACTCCGCGTGGGCGGGCAGGGGGGGATGCCCAAGGGACCGCGGCCGCCGGGCCCTGAAGCCTCCGGGGCCGCGTCCCTGTGAGCGTCGAGCGGGATCTGCGGCGGGGCGCCAAGCGCCGACGGGCCTGGAGCGTCCCGCCCGCCCTGGGCTGCGAGGTGGCCCACCACTCCGCCACCCCCGGGTCCCCGAGGCCTCCTGTCGCCTGCCTGGGCGGGCGGCAGGGCCCTGCCGGAGAGGGCTGGCCGCCGGCATGGCGGTAAGGCGCAGGCGCCAGCGAAGCTGGGCCTCAAGAGGCACCGCGCGGGCCCCTCCTGCGTCTACGGCCATACCACCCTGAACGCGCCCGATCTCGTCTGATCTCGGAAGCTAAGCAGGGTCGGGCCTGGTTAGTACTTGGATGGGAGACCGCCTGGGAATACCGGGTGCTGTAGGCTTTTTGCCTCCCGCTCCGCCTTCTCCTTTAGTCGCCCGCCGCCTCCGCCCCTGCCCCCGCCCCCGCCCCCGCCGGGCACCGCTGCAGGCCCCACCTCCTCCGGCCCCTCCCACCACAGCGCGCCAGAGGGGGCGCTCTCCGCCTGCCTGGCCGGCCAGGCGGCCAGAAGGCGGCCCTGGAAGGCAGCCGCATCCCAGCCGCTCCCGGGGTGGCTGGCCTGAACCCAGACTCCGCCTCAGGCCCGGGTGCCGGCCGGGCGGCCCGCGAGCCCCTTGACCTGCACCTGGCCGCCCCCACCAGCGCCCAGCCCCGGCGCAGCCACCTATCTGCCGGTGTGTCTCTCCACAGCTCCCTCCGGAAAAAGCCCCCCCTCCGCCGTTTCGCCACGGCCGGGGGCGGGAGCGGGGGCGGGGGCCGGGGCCGGTGCTCCGGGCCGGCCGGCCACAAGGCGCCGGGTCCTGTGCTCGGCGGGTGGCGTGGGGGCAAGGGTGGCCTTGCTGGGGCTAAGGGGCCGTGCCGACTCAATGGTGGCTCCCAGTGGGTTAAGGGCCGACTGCCGTCGGGCAGGAGGGCCGGCCCGGGCTGCGGCTGGGCTGCGCCTAGCGCCGCGTGGGCGGGCAGAGGGGAGGCCCAAGGGACCGCGGGCCCCGGGCCCTGAAGCCTCCGGGGCCACGTCCCTGTGAGCGACGTGCGGGATCTGGGGCGGGGCGCCAAGCGCCGAACGGTTTGGTGGGTCCCGCCCGCCCTGGGCTGGGAGGTCGCCGAACCCTCCGCCACCCCCCTGGTACCCGAGGCCGCCGTTGCCCTGCCTGGGCGGGCGGCGGGGCCCTGCCGGGGCGGGCTGGCCGCCGGGCTGGCGGGGAGGCGCAAGCGCCAGCGAAGCTGGGCCTCAAGAGGCACTCCGCGGGCCCCTTTTAACGTCTACGGCCATACCACCCTGAACGCGCCCGATCTCGTCTGATCTCGGAAGCTAAGCAGGGTCGGGCCTGGTTAGTACTTGGATGGGAGACCGCCTGGGAATACCGGGTGCTGTAGGCTTTTTGCCTCCCGCTCCGCCTTCTCCTTTAGTCGCCCGCGGCCTAGGCCGAGGCCGAGGCCAAGGCCGAGGCCGCTGCCTCCGCCCCCGCCCCCGCCCCCGCCGGGCAGCGCTGCAGGCCCCACCTCCTCCGGCCCCTCCCACCACAGCGCGCCAGAGGGGGCGCTCCGCGCCGGCCTGGCCGGCCAGGCGGCCAGAAGGCGGCCCTGGAAGGCAGCCGCCACCCCAGCCGCTCCCGTGGTGGCTGGCCCGGACCCAGACTCCGCCGCAGGCCGGGGTGCCGTCCGTGCGGCCCACGAAGCCCTCGACCTGCACTTGGCCGCCCCCACCGGAGCCCAGCCGCGCCGCAGCCCCCTGTCTGCCCGTGTGTCTCTCCACAGCTCCCTCCGGAAAAAGCCCACCCTTTGCCACTTCGCCACGGCCGAGAGTGGGAGCGGGGTCGTGGGCTGGGACCGGTTCGCTGGGCTGGCTAGACACCAGGCGCCGGGAACTTTGCTCGGCAGTTGGCGTGGGGGCAAGGGTGGCGTTGCTGTGTCTAAGGGGCCGTGCCGGCTCAATGGTGGCTCCCAGTGGCTTCGGGCCAACTGCCGTTGGGCAGGCGGGCCGGCCAGGCCGTGGCTGGGCTGCGCCTAGCACTGTGTGGATTGACAGGGTGGGGAATGCACAAGGGACCGAGGGCCACAGGCCCTTAAGCCTCCGGGGCCAAGTCCTGTGAGCGTTGAGCGGCTCTGGGGCGGAGGGCCAAGCGCCTACAGGCCTGGAGGGTCCCGCCTGACCTGAGCTGCGAAGTCGCCCACAACTCCACCACCCCCGGGCCCTCGAGGCCTCCTGTCGCTTGCCTGGGCGGACGGCAGGGCCGCGCCGGAGAGGGTTGGCTGCCGGGCTGGCGGTAAGTCGCCAGCACCAGCGAAGCTAAGCCTCAAGAGGCACACCGTGGCCCCCGCTGCATTCTACGGCCACACCTCCCTGAACGCACCACACCTCGTCTGATCTCGGAAGCTAATCAGGGTCTGGCCTGTTTCGTACCTGGATGGGAGACCACATGGGAATACCGAGTGCTGTAGGCTTTTTTGCCTCCCGCTCCGCCTTGACATTTAGTGGCCCGCGGCCGAGGCCGCCTCCGCCCCCGCTGAGCACCGCTGCAGGCCTCACCTCCTCACGTCCCTCCCAACACAGCGCGCCGGAGGGATCGCTCCCCGCCGAGCTGGCTGGACATGCGGCCAGAATGCGGCCCTGGAAGGCAGCCGCCACCCCAGCCGCTCCCGTGGTGGCTGGCCCGGACCCAGACTCCGCCGCAGGCCGGGGTGCCGTCCGTGCGGCCCGCGAGGCCCTCGACCTGCACTTGGCCGCCCCCACCGGAGCCCAGCCGCGCCGCAGCCCCCTGTCTGCCCGTGTGTCTCTCCACAGCTCCCTCCGGAAAAAGCCCCCCCTCCGCCGTTTCGCCACGGCCGGGGGCGGGAGCGGGGGCGGGGGCCGGGGCCGCTTCTCCGGGCCTGCCGGCCACCAGGGCCGGGGTCCTGTGCTCGGCGGGCGGCGTGGGGGCAAGGGGGGGCCTTGCTGGGGCTAAGGGGCCGTGCCCACTCCATGGTGGCTCCCAGTGGCTTCGGGCCAGCTGCTGCCCGGCCGGAGGGCCGGCCCGGCCGTGGCCGGGCTGCGCCTAACTCCGCGTGGGCGGGCAGGGGGGGATGCCCAAGGGACCGCGGCCGCCGGGCCCTGAAGCCTCCGGGGCCGCGTCCCTGTGAGCGTCGAGCGGGATCTGCGGCGGGGCGCCAAGCGCCGACGGGCCTGGAGCGTCCCGCCCGCCCTGGGCTGCGAGGTGGCCCACCACTCCGCCACCCCCGGGTCCCCGAGGCCTCCTGTCGCCTGCCTGGGCGGGCGGCAGGGCCCTGCCGGAGAGGGCTGGCCGCCGGCATGGCGGTAAGGCGCAGGCGCCAGCGAAGCTGGGCCTCAAGAGGCACCGCGCGGGCCCCTCCTGCGTCTACGGCCATACCACCCTGAACGCGCCCGATCTCGTCTGATCTCGGAAGCTAAGCAGGGTCGGGCCTGGTTAGTACTTGGATGGGAGACCGCCTGGGAATACCGGGTGCTGTAGGCTTTTTGCCTCCCGCTCCGCCTTCTCCTTTAGTCGCCCGCCGCCTCCGCCCCCGCCCCCGCCCCCGCCCCCGCCGGGCACCGCTGCAGGCCCCACCTCCTCCGGCCCCTCCCACCACAGCGCGCCAGAGGGGGCGCTCTCCGCCTGCCTGGCCGGCCAGGCGGCCAGAAGGCGGCCCTGGAAGGCAGCCGCATCCCAGCCGCTCCCGGGGTGGCTGGCCTGAACCCAGACTCCGCCTCAGGCCCGGGTGCCGGCCGTGCGGCCCGCGAGCCCCTTGACCTGCACCTGGCCGCCCCCACCAGCGCCCAGCCCCGGCGCAGCCACCTATCTGCCGGTGTGTCTCTCCACAGCTCCCTCCGGAAAAAGCCCCCCCTCCGCCGTTTCGCCACGGCCGGGGGCGGGAGCGGGGGCGGGGGCCGGGGCCGGTGCTCCGGGCCGGCCGGCCACAAGGCGCCGGGTCCTGTGCTCGGCGGGTGGCGTGGGGGCAAGGGTGGCCTTGCTGGGGCTAAGGGGCCGTGCCGACTCAATGGTGGCTCCCAGTGGGTTAAGGGCCGACTGCCGTCGGGCAGGAGGGCCGGCCCGGGCTGCGGCTGGGCTGCGCCTAGCGCCGCGTGGGCGGGCAGAGGGGAGGCCCAAGGGACCGCGGGCCCCGGGCCCTGAAGCCTCCGGGGCCACGTCCCTGTGAGCGACGTGCGGGATCTGGGGCGGGGCGCCAAGCGCCGAACGGTTTGGTGGGTCCCGCCCGCCCTGGGCTGGGAGGTCGCCGAACCCTCCGCCACCCCCCTGGTACCCGAGGCCGCCGTTGCCCTGCCTGGGCGGGCGGCGGGGCCCTGCCGGGGCGGGCTGGCCGCCGGGCTGGCGGGGAGGCGCAAGCGCCAGCGAAGCTGGGCCTCAAGAGGCACTCCGCGGGCCCCTTTTAACGTCTACAGCCATACCACCCTGAACGCGCCCGATCTCATCTGATCTCGGAAGCTAAGCAGGGTCGGGCCTGGTTAGTACTTGGATGGGAGACCGCCTGGGAATACCGGGTGCTGTAGGCTTTTTGCCTCCCGCTCCGCCTTCTCCTTTAGTCGCCCGCCGCCTCCGCCCCCGCCCCCGCCCCCGCCCCCGCCGGGCACCGCTGCAGGCCCCACCTCCTCCGGCCCCTCCCACCACAGCGCGCCAGAGGGGGCGCTCTCCGCCTGCCTGGCCGGCCAGGCGGCCAGAAGGCGGCCCTGGAAGGCAGCCGCATCCCAGCCGCTCCCGGGGTGGCTGGCCTGAACCCAGACTCCGCCTCAGGCCCGGGTGCCGGCCGTGCGGCCCGCGAGCCCCTTGACCTGCACCTGGCCGCCCCCACCAGCGCCCAGCCCCGGCGCAGCCACCTATCTGCCGGTGTGTCTCTCCACAGCTCCCTCCGGAAAAAGCCCCCCCTCCGCCGTTTCGCCACGGCCGGGGTCGGGAGCGGGGGCGGGGGCCGGGGCCGGTGCTCCGGGCCGGCCGGCCACAAGGCGCCGGGTCCTGTGCTCGGCGGGTGGCGTGGGGGCAAGGGTGGCCTTGCTGGGGCTAAGGGGCCGTGCCGACTCAATGGTGGCTCCCAGTGGGTTAAGGGCCGACTGCCGTCGGGCAGGAGGGCCGGCCCGGGCTGCGGCTGGGCTGCGCCTAGCGCCGCGTGGGCGGGCAGAGGGGAGGCCCAAGGGACCGCGGGCCCCGGGCCCTGAAGCCTCCGGGGCCACGTCCCTGTGAGCGACGTGCGGGATCTGGGGCGGGGCGCCAAGCGCCGAACGGTTTGGTGGGTCCCGCCCGCCCTGGGCTGGGAGGTCGCCGAACCCTCCGCCACCCCCCTGGTACCCGAGGCCGCCGTTGCCCTGCCTGGGCGGGCGGCGGGGCCCTGCCGGGGCGGGCTGGCCGCCGGGCTGGCGGGGAGGCGCAAGCGCCAGCGAAGCTGGGCCTCAAGAGGCACTCCGCGGGCCCCTTTTAACGTCTACGGCCATACCACCCTGAACGCGCCCGATCTCGTCTGATCTCGGAAGCTAAGCAGGGTCGGGCCTGGTTAGTACTTGGATGGGAGACCGCCTGGGAATACCGGGTGCTGTAGGCTTTTTGCCTCCCGCTCCGCCTTCTCCTTTAGTCGCCCGCGGCCTAGGCCGAGGCCGAGGCCAAGGCCGAGGCCGCTGCCTCCGCCCCCGCCCCCGCCCCCGCCGGGCAGCGCTGCAGGCCCCACCTCCTCCGGCCCCTCCCACCACAGCGCGCCAGAGGGGGCGCTCCGCGCCGGCCTGGCCGGCCAGGCGGCCAGAAGGCGGCCCTGGAAGGCAGCCGCCACCCCAGCCGCTCCCGTGGTGGCTGGCCCGGACCCAGACTCCGCCGCAGGCCGGGGTGCCGTCCGTGCGGCCCACGAAGCCCTCGACCTGCACTTGGCCGCCCCCACCGGAGCCCAGCCGCGCCGCAGCCCCCTGTCTGCCCGTGTGTCTCTCCACAGCTCCCTCCGGAAAAAGCCCACCCTTTGCCACTTCGCCACGGCCGAGAGTGGGAGCGGGGTCGTGGGCTGGGACCGGTTCGCTGGGCTGGCTAGACACCAGGCGCCGGGAACTTTGCTCGGCAGTTGGCGTGGGGGCAAGGGTGGCGTTGCTGTGTCTAAGGGGCCGTGCCGGCTCAATGGTGGCTCCCAGTGGCTTCGGGCCAACTGCCGTTGGGCAGGCGGGCCGGCCAGGCCGTGGCTGGGCTGCGCCTAGCACTGTGTGGATTGACAGGGTGGGGAATGCACAAGGGACCGAGGGCCACAGGCCCTTAAGCCTCCGGGGCCAAGTCCTGTGAGCGTTGAGCGGCTCTGGGGCGGAGGGCCAAGCGCCTACAGGCCTGGAGGGTCCCGCCTGACCTGAGCTGCGAAGTCGCCCACAACTCCACCACCCCCGGGCCCTCGAGGCCTCCTGTCGCTTGCCTGGGCGGACGGCAGGGCCGCGCCGGAGAGGGTTGGCTGCCGGGCTGGCGGTAAGTCGCCAGCACCAGCGAAGCTAAGCCTCAAGAGGCACACCGTGGCCCCCGCTGCATTCTACGGCCACACCTCCCTGAACGCACCACACCTCGTCTGATCTCGGAAGCTAATCAGGGTCTGGCCTGTTTCGTACCTGGATGGGAGACCACATGGGAATACCGAGTGCTGTAGGCTTTTTTGCCTCCCGCTCCGCCTTGACATTTAGTGGCCCGCGGCCGAGGCCGCCTCCGCCCCCGCTGAGCACCGCTGCAGGCCTCACCTCCTCACGTCCCTCCCAACACAGCGCGCCGGAGGGATCGCTCCCCGCCGAGCTGGCTGGACATGCGGCCAGAATGCGGCCCTGGAAGGCAGCCGCCACCCCAGCCGCTCCCGTGGTGGCTGGCCCGGACCCAGACTCCGCCGCAGGCCGGGGTGCCGTCCGTGCGGCCCGCGAGGCCCTCGACCTGCACTTGGCCGCCCCCACCGGAGCCCAGCCGCGCCGCAGCCCCCTGTCTGCCCGTGTGTCTCTCCACAGCTCCCTCCGGAAAAAGCCCCCCCTCCGCCGTTTCGCCACGGCCGGGGGCGGGAGCGGGGGCGGGGGCCGGGGCCGCTTCTCCGGGCCTGCCGGCCACCAGGGCCGGGGTCCTGTGCTCGGCGGGCGGCGTGGGGGCAAGGGGGGGCCTTGCTGGGGCTAAGGGGCCGTGCCCACTCCATGGTGGCTCCCAGTGGCTTCGGGCCAGCTGCTGCCCGGCCGGAGGGCCGGCCCGGCCGTGGCCGGGCTGCGCCTAACTCCGCGTGGGCGGGCAGGGGGGGATGCCCAAGGGACCGCGGCCGCCGGGCCCTGAAGCCTCCGGGGCCGCGTCCCTGTGAGCGTCGAGCGGGATCTGCGGCGGGGCGCCAAGCGCCGACGGGCCTGGAGCGTCCCGCCCGCCCTGGGCTGCGAGGTGGCCCACCACTCCGCCACCCCCGGGTCCCCGAGGCCTCCTGTCGCCTGCCTGGGCGGGCGGCAGGGCCCTGCCGGAGAGGGCTGGCCGCCGGCATGGCGGTAAGGCGCAGGCGCCAGCGAAGCTGGGCCTCAAGAGGCACCGCGCGGGCCCCTCCTGCGTCTACGGCCATACCACCCTGAACGCGCCCGATCTCGTCTGATCTCGGAAGCTAAGCAGGGTCGGGCCTGGTTAGTACTTGGATGGGAGACCGCCTGGGAATACCGGGTGCTGTAGGCTTTTTGCCTCCCGCTCCGCCTTCTCCTTTAGTCGCCCGCCGCCTCCGCCCCCGCCCCCGCCCCCGCCCCCGCCGGGCACCGCTGCAGGCCCCACCTCCTCCGGCCCCTCCCACCACAGCGCGCCAGAGGGGGCGCTCTCCGCCTGCCTGGCCGGCCAGGCGGCCAGAAGGCGGCCCTGGAAGGCAGCCGCATCCCAGCCGCTCCCGGGGTGGCTGGCCTGAACCCAGACTCCGCCTCAGGCCCGGGTGCCGGCCGTGCGGCCCGCGAGCCCCTTGACCTGCACCTGGCCGCCCCCACCAGCGCCCAGCCCCGGCGCAGCCACCTATCTGCCGGTGTGTCTCTCCACAGCTCCCTCCGGAAAAAGCCCCCCCTCCGCCGTTTCGCCACGGCCGGGGGCGGGAGCGGGGGCGGGGGCCGGGGCCGGTGCTCCGGGCCGGCCGGCCACAAGGCGCCGGGTCCTGTGCTCGGCGGGTGGCGTGGGGGCAAGGGTGGCCTTGCTGGGGCTAAGGGGCCGTGCCGACTCAATGGTGGCTCCCAGTGGGTTAAGGGCCGACTGCCGTCGGGCAGGAGGGCCGGCCCGGGCTGCGGCTGGGCTGCGCCTAGCGCCGCGTGGGCGGGCAGAGGGGAGGCCCAAGGGACCGCGGGCCCCGGGCCCTGAAGCCTCCGGGGCCACGTCCCTGTGAGCGACGTGCGGGATCTGGGGCGGGGCGCCAAGCGCCGAACGGTTTGGTGGGTCCCGCCCGCCCTGGGCTGGGAGGTCGCCGAACCCTCCGCCACCCCCCTGGTACCCGAGGCCGCCGTTGCCCTGCCTGGGCGGGCGGCGGGGCCCTGCCGGGGCGGGCTGGCCGCCGGGCTGGCGGGGAGGCGCAAGCGCCAGCGAAGCTGGGCCTCAAGAGGCACTCCGCGGGCCCCTTTTAACGTCTACGGCCATACCACCCTGAACGCGCCCGATCTCGTCTGATCTCGGAAGCTAAGCAGGGTCGGGCCTGGTTAGTACTTGGATGGGAGACCGCCTGGGAATACCGGGTGCTGTAGGCTTTTTGCCTCCCGCTCCGCCTTCTCCTTTAGTCGCCCGCGGCCTAGGCCGAGGCCGAGGCCAAGGCCGAGGCCGCTGCCTCCGCCCCCGCCCCCGCCCCCGCCGGGCAGCGCTGCAGGCCCCACCTCCTCCGGCCCCTCCCACCACAGCGCGCCAGAGGGGGCGCTCCGCGCCGGCCTGGCCGGCCAGGCGGCCAGAAGGCGGCCCTGGAAGGCAGCCGCCACCCCAGCCGCTCCCGTGGTGGCTGGCCCGGACCCAGACTCCGCCGCAGGCCGGGGTGCCGTCCGTGCGGCCCACGAAGCCCTCGACCTGCACTTGGCCGCCCCCACCGGAGCCCAGCCGCGCCGCAGCCCCCTGTCTGCCCGTGTGTCTCTCCACAGCTCCCTCCGGAAAAAGCCCACCCTTTGCCACTTCGCCACGGCCGAGAGTGGGAGCGGGGTCGTGGGCTGGGACCGGTTCGCTGGGCTGGCTAGACACCAGGCGCCGGGAACTTTGCTCGGCAGTTGGCGTGGGGGCAAGGGTGGCGTTGCTGTGTCTAAGGGGCCGTGCCGGCTCAATGGTGGCTCCCAGTGGCTTCGGGCCAACTGCCGTTGGGCAGGCGGGCCGGCCAGGCCGTGGCTGGGCTGCGCCTAGCACTGTGTGGATTGACAGGGTGGGGAATGCACAAGGGACCGAGGGCCACAGGCCCTTAAGCCTCCGGGGCCAAGTCCTGTGAGCGTTGAGCGGCTCTGGGGCGGAGGGCCAAGCGCCTACAGGCCTGGAGGGTCCCGCCTGACCTGAGCTGCGAAGTCGCCCACAACTCCACCACCCCCGGGCCCTCGAGGCCTCCTGTCGCTTGCCTGGGCGGACGGCAGGGCCGCGCCGGAGAGGGTTGGCTGCCGGGCTGGCGGTAAGTCGCCAGCACCAGCGAAGCTAAGCCTCAAGAGGCACACCGTGGCCCCCGCTGCATTCTACGGCCACACCTCCCTGAACGCACCACACCTCGTCTGATCTCGGAAGCTAATCAGGGTCTGGCCTGTTTCGTACCTGGATGGGAGACCACATGGGAATACCGAGTGCTGTAGGCTTTTTTGCCTCCCGCTCCGCCTTGACATTTAGTGGCCCGCGGCCGAGGCCGCCTCCGCCCCCGCTGAGCACCGCTGCAGGCCTCACCTCCTCACGTCCCTCCCAACACAGCGCGCCGGAGGGATCGCTCCCCGCCGAGCTGGCTGGACATGCGGCCAGAATGCGGCCCTGGAAGGCAGCCGCCACCCCAGCCGCTCCCGTGGTGGCTGGCCCGGACCCAGACTCCGCCGCAGGCCGGGGTGCCGTCCGTGCGGCCCGCGAGGCCCTCGACCTGCACTTGGCCGCCCCCACCGGAGCCCAGCCGCGCCGCAGCCCCCTGTCTGCCCGTGTGTCTCTCCACAGCTCCCTCCGGAAAAAGCCCCCCCTCCGCCGTTTCGCCACGGCCGGGGGCGGGAGCGGGGGCGGGGGCCGGGGCCGCTTCTCCGGGCCTGCCGGCCACCAGGGCCGGGGTCCTGTGCTCGGCGGGCGGCGTGGGGGCAAGGGGGGGCCTTGCTGGGGCTAAGGGGCCGTGCCCACTCCATGGTGGCTCCCAGTGGCTTCGGGCCAGCTGCTGCCCGGCCGGAGGGCCGGCCCGGCCGTGGCCGGGCTGCGCCTAACTCCGCGTGGGCGGGCAGGGGGGGATGCCCAAGGGACCGCGGCCGCCGGGCCCTGAAGCCTCCGGGGCCGCGTCCCTGTGAGCGTCGAGCGGGATCTGCGGCGGGGCGCCAAGCGCCGACGGGCCTGGAGCGTCCCGCCCGCCCTGGGCTGCGAGGTGGCCCACCACTCCGCCACCCCCGGGTCCCCGAGGCCTCCTGTCGCCTGCCTGGGCGGGCGGCAGGGCCCTGCCGGAGAGGGCTGGCCGCCGGCATGGCGGTAAGGCGCAGGCGCCAGCGAAGCTGGGCCTCAAGAGGCACCGCGCGGGCCCCTCCTGCGTCTACGGCCATACCACCCTGAACGCGCCCGATCTCGTCTGATCTCGGAAGCTAAGCAGGGTCGGGCCTGGTTAGTACTTGGATGGGAGACCGCCTGGGAATACCGGGTGCTGTAGGCTTTTTGCCTCCCGCTCCGCCTTCTCCTTTAGTCGCCCGCCGCCTCCGCCCCTGCCCCCGCCCCCGCCCCCGCCGGGCACCGCTGCAGGCCCCACCTCCTCCGGCCCCTCCCACCACAGCGCGCCAGAGGGGGCGCTCTCCGCCTGCCTGGCCGGCCAGGCGGCCAGAAGGCGGCCCTGGAAGGCAGCCGCATCCCAGCCGCTCCCGGGGTGGCTGGCCTGAACCCAGACTCCGCCTCAGGCCCGGGTGCCGGCCGGGCGGCCCGCGAGCCCCTTGACCTGCACCTGGCCGCCCCCACCAGCGCCCAGCCCCGGCGCAGCCACCTATCTGCCGGTGTGTCTCTCCACAGCTCCCTCCGGAAAAAGCCCCCCCTCCGCCGTTTCGCCACGGCCGGGGGCGGGAGCGGGGGCGGGGGCCGGGGCCGGTGCTCCGGGCCGGCCGGCCACAAGGCGCCGGGTCCTGTGCTCGGCGGGTGGCGTGGGGGCAAGGGTGGCCTTGCTGGGGCTAAGGGGCCGTGCCGACTCAATGGTGGCTCCCAGTGGGTTAAGGGCCGACTGCCGTCGGGCAGGAGGGCCGGCCCGGGCTGCGGCTGGGCTGCGCCTAGCGCCGCGTGGGCGGGCAGAGGGGAGGCCCAAGGGACCGCGGGCCCCGGGCCCTGAAGCCTCCGGGGCCACGTCCCTGTGAGCGACGTGCGGGATCTGGGGCGGGGCGCCAAGCGCCGAACGGTTTGGTGGGTCCCGCCCGCCCTGGGCTGGGAGGTCGCCGAACCCTCCGCCACCCCCCTGGTACCCGAGGCCGCCGTTGCCCTGCCTGGGCGGGCGGCGGGGCCCTGCCGGGGCGGGCTGGCCGCCGGGCTGGCGGGGAGGCGCAAGCGCCAGCGAAGCTGGGCCTCAAGAGGCACTCCGCGGGCCCCTTTTAACGTCTACGGCCATACCACCCTGAACGCGCCCGATCTCGTCTGATCTCGGAAGCTAAGCAGGGTCGGGCCTGGTTAGTACTTGGATGGGAGACCGCCTGGGAATACCGGGTGCTGTAGGCTTTTTGCCTCCCGCTCCGCCTTCTCCTTTAGTCGCCCGCGGCCTAGGCCGAGGCCGAGGCCAAGGCCGAGGCCGCTGCCTCCGCCCCCGCCCCCGCCCCCGCCGGGCAGCGCTGCAGGCCCCACCTCCTCCGGCCCCTCCCACCACAGCGCGCCAGAGGGGGCGCTCCGCGCCGGCCTGGCCGGCCAGGCGGCCAGAAGGCGGCCCTGGAAGGCAGCCGCCACCCCAGCCGCTCCCGTGGTGGCTGGCCCGGACCCAGACTCCGCCGCAGGCCGGGGTGCCGTCCGTGCGGCCCACGAAGCCCTCGACCTGCACTTGGCCGCCCCCACCGGAGCCCAGCCGCGCCGCAGCCCCCTGTCTGCCCGTGTGTCTCTCCACAGCTCCCTCCGGAAAAAGCCCACCCTTTGCCACTTCGCCACGGCCGAGAGTGGGAGCGGGGTCGTGGGCTGGGACCGGTTCGCTGGGCTGGCTAGACACCAGGCGCCGGGAACTTTGCTCGGCAGTTGGCGTGGGGGCAAGGGTGGCGTTGCTGTGTCTAAGGGGCCGTGCCGGCTCAATGGTGGCTCCCAGTGGCTTCGGGCCAACTGCCGTTGGGCAGGCGGGCCGGCCAGGCCGTGGCTGGGCTGCGCCTAGCACTGTGTGGATTGACAGGGTGGGGAATGCACAAGGGACCGAGGGCCACAGGCCCTTAAGCCTCCGGGGCCAAGTCCTGTGAGCGTTGAGCGGCTCTGGGGCGGAGGGCCAAGCGCCTACAGGCCTGGAGGGTCCCGCCTGACCTGAGCTGCGAAGTCGCCCACAACTCCACCACCCCCGGGCCCTCGAGGCCTCCTGTCGCTTGCCTGGGCGGACGGCAGGGCCGCGCCGGAGAGGGTTGGCTGCCGGGCTGGCGGTAAGTCGCCAGCACCAGCGAAGCTAAGCCTCAAGAGGCACACCGTGGCCCCCGCTGCATTCTACGGCCACACCTCCCTGAACGCACCACACCTCGTCTGATCTCGGAAGCTAATCAGGGTCTGGCCTGTTTCGTACCTGGATGGGAGACCACATGGGAATACCGAGTGCTGTAGGCTTTTTTGCCTCCCGCTCCGCCTTGACATTTAGTGGCCCGCGGCCGAGGCCGCCTCCGCCCCCGCTGAGCACCGCTGCAGGCCTCACCTCCTCACGTCCCTCCCAACACAGCGCGCCGGAGGGATCGCTCCCCGCCGAGCTGGCTGGACATGCGGCCAGAATGCGGCCCTGGAAGGCAGCCGCCACCCCAGCCGCTCCCGTGGTGGCTGGCCCGGACCCAGACTCCGCCGCAGGCCGGGGTGCCGTCCGTGCGGCCCGCGAGGCCCTCGACCTGCACTTGGCCGCCCCCACCGGAGCCCAGCCGCGCCGCAGCCCCCTGTCTGCCCGTGTGTCTCTCCACAGCTCCCTCCGGAAAAAGCCCCCCCTCCGCCGTTTCGCCACGGCCGGGGGCGGGAGCGGGGGCGGGGGCCGGGGCCGCTTCTCCGGGCCTGCCGGCCACCAGGGCCGGGGTCCTGTGCTCGGCGGGCGGCGTGGGGGCAAGGGGGGGCCTTGCTGGGGCTAAGGGGCCGTGCCCACTCCATGGTGGCTCCCAGTGGCTTCGGGCCAGCTGCTGCCCGGCCGGAGGGCCGGCCCGGCCGTGGCCGGGCTGCGCCTAACTCCGCGTGGGCGGGCAGGGGGGGATGCCCAAGGGACCGCGGCCGCCGGGCCCTGAAGCCTCCGGGGCCGCGTCCCTGTGAGCGTCGAGCGGGATCTGCGGCGGGGCGCCAAGCGCCGACGGGCCTGGAGCGTCCCGCCCGCCCTGGGCTGCGAGGTGGCCCACCACTCCGCCACCCCCGGGTCCCCGAGGCCTCCTGTCGCCTGCCTGGGCGGGCGGCAGGGCCCTGCCGGAGAGGGCTGGCCGCCGGCATGGCGGTAAGGCGCAGGCGCCAGCGAAGCTGGGCCTCAAGAGGCACCGCGCGGGCCCCTCCTGCGTCTACGGCCATACCACCCTGAACGCGCCCGATCTCGTCTGATCTCGGAAGCTAAGCAGGGTCGGGCCTGGTTAGTACTTGGATGGGAGACCGCCTGGGAATACCGGGTGCTGTAGGCTTTTTGCCTCCCGCTCCGCCTTCTCCTTTAGTCGCCCGCCGCCTCCGCCCCCGCCCCCGCCCCCGCCCCCGCCGGGCACCGCTGCAGGCCCCACCTCCTCCGGCCCCTCCCACCACAGCGCGCCAGAGGGGGCGCTCTCCGCCTGCCTGGCCGGCCAGGCGGCCAGAAGGCGGCCCTGGAAGGCAGCCGCATCCCAGCCGCTCCCGGGGTGGCTGGCCTGAACCCAGACTCCGCCTCAGGCCCGGGTGCCGGCCGTGCGGCCCGCGAGCCCCTTGACCTGCACCTGGCCGCCCCCACCAGCGCCCAGCCCCGGCGCAGCCACCTATCTGCCGGTGTGTCTCTCCACAGCTCCCTCCGGAAAAAGCCCCCCCTCCGCCGTTTCGCCACGGCCGGGGGCGGGAGCGGGGGCGGGGGCCGGGGCCGGTGCTCCGGGCCGGCCGGCCACAAGGCGCCGGGTCCTGTGCTCGGCGGGTGGCGTGGGGGCAAGGGTGGCCTTGCTGGGGCTAAGGGGCCGTGCCGACTCAATGGTGGCTCCCAGTGGGTTAAGGGCCGACTGCCGTCGGGCAGGAGGGCCGGCCCGGGCTGCGGCTGGGCTGCGCCTAGCGCCGCGTGGGCGGGCAGAGGGGAGGCCCAAGGGACCGCGGGCCCCGGGCCCTGAAGCCTCCGGGGCCACGTCCCTGTGAGCGACGTGCGGGATCTGGGGCGGGGCGCCAAGCGCCGAACGGTTTGGTGGGTCCCGCCCGCCCTGGGCTGGGAGGTCGCCGAACCCTCCGCCACCCCCCTGGTACCCGAGGCCGCCGTTGCCCTGCCTGGGCGGGCGGCGGGGCCCTGCCGGGGCGGGCTGGCCGCCGGGCTGGCGGGGAGGCGCAAGCGCCAGCGAAGCTGGGCCTCAAGAGGCACTCCGCGGGCCCCTTTTAACGTCTACGGCCATACCACCCTGAACGCGCCCGATCTCATCTGATCTCGGAAGCTAAGCAGGGTCGGGCCTGGTTAGTACTTGGATGGGAGACCGCCTGGGAATACCGGGTGCTGTAGGCTTTTTGCCTCCCGCTCCGCCTTCTCCTTTAGTCGCCCGCCGCCTCCGCCCCCGCCCCCGCCCCCGCCCCCGCCGGGCACCGCTGCAGGCCCCACCTCCTCCGGCCCCTCCCACCACAGCGCGCCAGAGGGGGCGCTCTCCGCCTGCCTGGCCGGCCAGGCGGCCAGAAGGCGGCCCTGGAAGTTAGCCGCATCCCAGCCGCTCCCGGGGTGGCTGGCCTGAACCCAGACTCCGCCTCAGGCCCGGGTGCCGGCCGTGCGGCCCGCGAGCCCCTTGACCTGCACCTGGCCGCCCCCACCAGCGCCCAGCCCCGGCGCAGCCACCTATCTGCTGGTGTGTCTCTCCACAGCTCCCTCCGGAAAAAGCCCCCCCTCCGCCGTTTCGCCACGGCCGGGGTCGGGAGCGGGGGCGGGGGCCGGGGCCGGTGCTCCGGGCCGGCCGGCCACAAGGCGCCGGGTCCTGTGCTCGGCGGGTGGCGTGGGGGCAAGGGTGGCCTTGCTGGGGCTAAGGGGCCGTGCCGACTCAATGGTGGCTCCCAGTGGGTTAAGGGCCGACTGCCGTCGGGCAGGAGGGCCGGCCCGGGCTGCGGCTGGGCTGCGCCTAGCGCCGCGTGGGCGGGCAGAGGGGAGGCCCAAGGGACCGCGGGCCCCGGGCCCTGAAGCCTCCGGGGCCACGTCCCTGTGAGCGACGTGCGGGATCTGGGGCGGGGCGCCAAGCGCCGAACGGTTTGGTGGGTCCCGCCCGCCCTGGGCTGGGAGGTCGCCGAACCCTCCGCCACCCCCCTGGTACCCGAGGCCGCCGTTGCCCTGCCTGGGCGGGCGGCGGGGCCCTGCCGGGGCGGGCTGGCCGCCGGGCTGGCGGGGAGGCGCAAGCGCCAGCGAAGCTGGGCCTCAAGAGGCACTCCGCGGGCCCCTTTTAACGTCTACGGCCATACCACCCTGAACGCGCCCGATCTCGTCTGATCTCGGAAGCTAAGCAGGGTCGGGCCTGGTTAGTACTTGGATGGGAGACCGCCTGGGAATACCGGGTGCTGTAGGCTTTTTGCCTCCCGCTCCGCCTTCTCCTTTAGTCGCCCGCGGCCTAGGCCGAGGCCGAGGCCAAGGCCGAGGCCGCTGCCTCCGCCCCCGCCCCCGCCCCCGCCGGGCAGCGCTGCAGGCCCCACCTCCTCCGGCCCCTCCCACCACAGCGCGCCAGAGGGGGCGCTCCGCGCCGGCCTGGCCGGCCAGGCGGCCAGAAGGCGGCCCTGGAAGGCAGCCGCCACCCCAGCCGCTCCCGTGGTGGCTGGCCCGGACCCAGACTCCGCCGCAGGCCGGGGTGCCGTCCGTGCGGCCCACGAAGCCCTCGACCTGCACTTGGCCGCCCCCACCGGAGCCCAGCCGCGCCGCAGCCCCCTGTCTGCCCGTGTGTCTCTCCACAGCTCCCTCCGGAAAAAGCCCACCCTTTGCCACTTCGCCACGGCCGAGAGTGGGAGCGGGGTCGTGGGCTGGGACCGGTTCGCTGGGCTGGCTAGACACCAGGCGCCGGGAACTTTGCTCGGCAGTTGGCGTGGGGGCAAGGGTGGCGTTGCTGTGTCTAAGGGGCCGTGCCGGCTCAATGGTGGCTCCCAGTGGCTTCGGGCCAACTGCCGTTGGGCAGGCGGGCCGGCCAGGCCGTGGCTGGGCTGCGCCTAGCACTGTGTGGATTGACAGGGTGGGGAATGCACAAGGGACCGAGGGCCACAGGCCCTTAAGCCTCCGGGGCCAAGTCCTGTGAGCGTTGAGCGGCTCTGGGGCGGAGGGCCAAGCGCCTACAGGCCTGGAGGGTCCCGCCTGACCTGAGCTGCGAAGTCGCCCACAACTCCACCACCCCCGGGCCCTCGAGGCCTCCTGTCGCTTGCCTGGGCGGACGGCAGGGCCGCGCCGGAGAGGGTTGGCTGCCGGGCTGGCGGTAAGTCGCCAGCACCAGCGAAGCTAAGCCTCAAGAGGCACACCGTGGCCCCCGCTGCATTCTACGGCCACACCTCCCTGAACGCACCACACCTCGTCTGATCTCGGAAGCTAATCAGGGTCTGGCCTGTTTCGTACCTGGATGGGAGACCACATGGGAATACCGAGTGCTGTAGGCTTTTTTGCCTCCCGCTCCGCCTTGACATTTAGTGGCCCGCGGCCGAGGCCGCCTCCGCCCCCGCTGAGCACCGCTGCAGGCCTCACCTCCTCACGTCCCTCCCAACACAGCGCGCCGGAGGGATCGCTCCCCGCCGAGCTGGCTGGACATGCGGCCAGAATGCGGCCCTGGAAGGCAGCCGCCACCCCAGCCGCTCCCGTGGTGGCTGGCCCGGACCCAGACTCCGCCGCAGGCCGGGGTGCCGTCCGTGCGGCCCGCGAGGCCCTCGACCTGCACTTGGCCGCCCCCACCGGAGCCCAGCCGCGCCGCAGCCCCCTGTCTGCCCGTGTGTCTCTCCACAGCTCCCTCCGGAAAAAGCCCCCCCTCCGCCGTTTCGCCACGGCCGGGGGCGGGAGCGGGGGCGGGGGCCGGGGCCGCTTCTCCGGGCCTGCCGGCCACCAGGGCCGGGGTCCTGTGCTCGGCGGGCGGCGTGGGGGCAAGGGGGGGCCTTGCTGGGGCTAAGGGGCCGTGCCCACTCCATGGTGGCTCCCAGTGGCTTCGGGCCAGCTGCTGCCCGGCCGGAGGGCCGGCCCGGCCGTGGCCGGGCTGCGCCTAACTCCGCGTGGGCGGGCAGGGGGGGATGCCCAAGGGACCGCGGCCGCCGGGCCCTGAAGCCTCCGGGGCCGCGTCCCTGTGAGCGTCGAGCGGGATCTGCGGCGGGGCGCCAAGCGCCGACGGGCCTGGAGCGTCCCGCCCGCCCTGGGCTGCGAGGTGGCCCACCACTCCGCCACCCCCGGGTCCCCGAGGCCTCCTGTCGCCTGCCTGGGCGGGCGGCAGGGCCCTGCCGGAGAGGGCTGGCCGCCGGCATGGCGGTAAGGCGCAGGCGCCAGCGAAGCTGGGCCTCAAGAGGCACCGCGCGGGCCCCTCCTGCGTCTACGGCCATACCACCCTGAACGCGCCCGATCTCGTCTGATCTCGGAAGCTAAGCAGGGTCGGGCCTGGTTAGTACTTGGATGGGAGACCGCCTGGGAATACCGGGTGCTGTAGGCTTTTTGCCTCCCGCTCCGCCTTCTCCTTTAGTCGCCCGCCGCCTCCGCCCCCGCCCCCGCCCCCGCCCCCGCCGGGCACCGCTGCAGGCCCCACCTCCTCCGGCCCCTCCCACCACAGCGCGCCAGAGGGGGCGCTCTCCGCCTGCCTGGCCGGCCAGGCGGCCAGAAGGCGGCCCTGGAAGGCAGCCGCATCCCAGCCGCTCCCGGGGTGGCTGGCCTGAACCCAGACTCCGCCTCAGGCCCGGGTGCCGGCCGTGCGGCCCGCGAGCCCCTTGACCTGCACCTGGCCGCCCCCACCAGCGCCCAGCCCCGGCGCAGCCACCTATCTGCCGGTGTGTCTCTCCACAGCTCCCTCCGGAAAAAGCCCCCCCTCCGCCGTTTCGCCACGGCCGGGGGCGGGAGCGGGGGCGGGGGCCGGGGCCGGTGCTCCGGGCCGGCCGGCCACAAGGCGCCGGGTCCTGTGCTCGGCGGGTGGCGTGGGGGCAAGGGTGGCCTTGCTGGGGCTAAGGGGCCGTGCCGACTCAATGGTGGCTCCCAGTGGGTTAAGGGCCGACTGCCGTCGGGCAGGAGGGCCGGCCCGGGCTGCGGCTGGGCTGCGCCTAGCGCCGCGTGGGCGGGCAGAGGGGAGGCCCAAGGGACCGCGGGCCCCGGGCCCTGAAGCCTCCGGGGCCACGTCCCTGTGAGCGACGTGCGGGATCTGGGGCGGGGCGCCAAGCGCCGAACGGTTTGGTGGGTCCCGCCCGCCCTGGGCTGGGAGGTCGCCGAACCCTCCGCCACCCCCCTGGTACCCGAGGCCGCCGTTGCCCTGCCTGGGCGGGCGGCGGGGCCCTGCCGGGGCGGGCTGGCCGCCGGGCTGGCGGGGAGGCGCAAGCGCCAGCGAAGCTGGGCCTCAAGAGGCACTCCGCGGGCCCCTTTTAACGTCTACGGCCATACCACCCTGAACGCGCCCGATCTCGTCTGATCTCGGAAGCTAAGCAGGGTCGGGCCTGGTTAGTACTTGGATGGGAGACCGCCTGGGAATACCGGGTGCTGTAGGCTTTTTGCCTCCCGCTCCGCCTTCTCCTTTAGTCGCCCGCGGCCTAGGCCGAGGCCGAGGCCAAGGCCGAGGCCGCTGCCTCCGCCCCCGCCCCCGCCCCCGCCGGGCAGCGCTGCAGGCCCCACCTCCTCCGGCCCCTCCCACCACAGCGCGCCAGAGGGGGCGCTCCGCGCCGGCCTGGCCGGCCAGGCGGCCAGAAGGCGGCCCTGGAAGGCAGCCGCCACCCCAGCCGCTCCCGTGGTGGCTGGCCCGGACCCAGACTCCGCCGCAGGCCGGGGTGCCGTCCGTGCGGCCCACGAAGCCCTCGACCTGCACTTGGCCGCCCCCACCGGAGCCCAGCCGCGCCGCAGCCCCCTGTCTGCCCGTGTGTCTCTCCACAGCTCCCTCCGGAAAAAGCCCACCCTTTGCCACTTCGCCACGGCCGAGAGTGGGAGCGGGGTCGTGGGCTGGGACCGGTTCGCTGGGCTGGCTAGACACCAGGCGCCGGGAACTTTGCTCGGCAGTTGGCGTGGGGGCAAGGGTGGCGTTGCTGTGTCTAAGGGGCCGTGCCGGCTCAATGGTGGCTCCCAGTGGCTTCGGGCCAACTGCCGTTGGGCAGGCGGGCCGGCCAGGCCGTGGCTGGGCTGCGCCTAGCACTGTGTGGATTGACAGGGTGGGGAATGCACAAGGGACCGAGGGCCACAGGCCCTTAAGCCTCCGGGGCCAAGTCCTGTGAGCGTTGAGCGGCTCTGGGGCGGAGGGCCAAGCGCCTACAGGCCTGGAGGGTCCCGCCTGACCTGAGCTGCGAAGTCGCCCACAACTCCACCACCCCCGGGCCCTCGAGGCCTCCTGTCGCTTGCCTGGGCGGACGGCAGGGCCGCGCCGGAGAGGGTTGGCTGCCGGGCTGGCGGTAAGTCGCCAGCACCAGCGAAGCTAAGCCTCAAGAGGCACACCGTGGCCCCCGCTGCATTCTACGGCCACACCTCCCTGAACGCACCACACCTCGTCTGATCTCGGAAGCTAATCAGGGTCTGGCCTGTTTCGTACCTGGATGGGAGACCACATGGGAATACCGAGTGCTGTAGGCTTTTTTGCCTCCCGCTCCGCCTTGACATTTAGTGGCCCGCGGCCGAGGCCGCCTCCGCCCCCGCTGAGCACCGCTGCAGGCCTCACCTCCTCACGTCCCTCCCAACACAGCGCGCCGGAGGGATCGCTCCCCGCCGAGCTGGCTGGACATGCGGCCAGAATGCGGCCCTGGAAGGCAGCCGCCACCCCAGCCGCTCCCGTGGTGGCTGGCCCGGACCCAGACTCCGCCGCAGGCCGGGGTGCCGTCCGTGCGGCCCGCGAGGCCCTCGACCTGCACTTGGCCGCCCCCACCGGAGCCCAGCCGCGCCGCAGCCCCCTGTCTGCCCGTGTGTCTCTCCACAGCTCCCTCCGGAAAAAGCCCCCCCTCCGCCGTTTCGCCACGGCCGGGGGCGGGAGCGGGGGCGGGGGCCGGGGCCGCTTCTCCGGGCCTGCCGGCCACCAGGGCCGGGGTCCTGTGCTCGGCGGGCGGCGTGGGGGCAAGGGGGGGCCTTGCTGGGGCTAAGGGGCCGTGCCCACTCCATGGTGGCTCCCAGTGGCTTCGGGCCAGCTGCTGCCCGGCCGGAGGGCCGGCCCGGCCGTGGCCGGGCTGCGCCTAACTCCGCGTGGGCGGGCAGGGGGGGATGCCCAAGGGACCGCGGCCGCCGGGCCCTGAAGCCTCCGGGGCCGCGTCCCTGTGAGCGTCGAGCGGGATCTGCGGCGGGGCGCCAAGCGCCGACGGGCCTGGAGCGTCCCGCCCGCCCTGGGCTGCGAGGTGGCCCACCACTCCGCCACCCCCGGGTCCCCGAGGCCTCCTGTCGCCTGCCTGGGCGGGCGGCAGGGCCCTGCCGGAGAGGGCTGGCCGCCGGCATGGCGGTAAGGCGCAGGCGCCAGCGAAGCTGGGCCTCAAGAGGCACCGCGCGGGCCCCTCCTGCGTCTACGGCCATACCACCCTGAACGCGCCCGATCTCGTCTGATCTCGGAAGCTAAGCAGGGTCGGGCCTGGTTAGTACTTGGATGGGAGACCGCCTGGGAATACCGGGTGCTGTAGGCTTTTTGCCTCCCGCTCCGCCTTCTCCTTTAGTCGCCCGCCGCCTCCGCCCCCGCCCCCGCCCCCGCCCCCGCCGGGCACCGCTGCAGGCCCCACCTCCTCCGGCCCCTCCCACCACAGCGCGCCAGAGGGGGCGCTCTCCGCCTGCCTGGCCGGCCAGGCGGCCAGAAGGCGGCCCTGGAAGGCAGCCGCATCCCAGCCGCTCCCGGGGTGGCTGGCCTGAACCCAGACTCCGCCTCAGGCCCGGGTGCCGGCCGTGCGGCCCGCGAGCCCCTTGACCTGCACCTGGCCGCCCCCACCAGCGCCCAGCCCCGGCGCAGCCACCTATCTGCCGGTGTGTCTCTCCACAGCTCCCTCCGGAAAAAGCCCCCCCTCCGCCGTTTCGCCACGGCCGGGGGCGGGAGCGGGGGCGGGGGCCGGGGCCGGTGCTCCGGGCCGGCCGGCCACAAGGCGCCGGGTCCTGTGCTCGGCGGGTGGCGTGGGGGCAAGGGTGGCCTTGCTGGGGCTAAGGGGCCGTGCCGACTCAATGGTGGCTCCCAGTGGGTTAAGGGCCGACTGCCGTCGGGCAGGAGGGCCGGCCCGGGCTGCGGCTGGGCTGCGCCTAGCGCCGCGTGGGCGGGCAGAGGGGAGGCCCAAGGGACCGCGGGCCCCGGGCCCTGAAGCCTCCGGGGCCACGTCCCTGTGAGCGACGTGCGGGATCTGGGGCGGGGCGCCAAGCGCCGAACGGTTTGGTGGGTCCCGCCCGCCCTGGGCTGGGAGGTCGCCGAACCCTCCGCCACCCCCCTGGTACCCGAGGCCGCCGTTGCCCTGCCTGGGCGGGCGGCGGGGCCCTGCCGGGGCGGGCTGGCCGCCGGGCTGGCGGGGAGGCGCAAGCGCCAGCGAAGCTGGGCCTCAAGAGGCACTCCGCGGGCCCCTTTTAACGTCTACGGCCATACCACCCTGAACGCGCCCGATCTCGTCTGATCTCGGAAGCTAAGCAGGGTCGGGCCTGGTTAGTACTTGGATGGGAGACCGCCTGGGAATACCGGGTGCTGTAGGCTTTTTGCCTCCCGCTCCGCCTTCTCCTTTAGTCGCCCGCGGCCTAGGCCGAGGCCGAGGCCAAGGCCGAGGCCGCTGCCTCCGCCCCCGCCCCCGCCCCCGCCGGGCAGCGCTGCAGGCCCCACCTCCTCCGGCCCCTCCCACCACAGCGCGCCAGAGGGGGCGCTCCGCGCCGGCCTGGCCGGCCAGGCGGCCAGAAGGCGGCCCTGGAAGGCAGCCGCCACCCCAGCCGCTCCCGTGGTGGCTGGCCCGGACCCAGACTCCGCCGCAGGCCGGGGTGCCGTCCGTGCGGCCCACGAAGCCCTCGACCTGCACTTGGCCGCCCCCACCGGAGCCCAGCCGCGCCGCAGCCCCCTGTCTGCCCGTGTGTCTCTCCACAGCTCCCTCCGGAAAAAGCCCACCCTTTGCCACTTCGCCACGGCCGAGAGTGGGAGCGGGGTCGTGGGCTGGGACCGGTTCGCTGGGCTGGCTAGACACCAGGTGCCGGGAACTTTGCTCGGCAGTTGGCGTGGGGGCAAGGGTGGCGTTGCTGTGTCTAAGGGGCCGTGCCGGCTCAATGGTGGCTCCCAGTGGCTTCGGGCCAACTGCCGTTGGGCAGGCGGGCCGGCCAGGCCGTGGCTGGGCTGCGCCTAGCACTGTGTGGATTGACAGGGTGGGGAATGCACAAGGGACCGAGGGCCACAGGCCCTTAAGCCTCCGGGGCCAAGTCCTGTGAGCGTTGAGCGGCTCTGGGGCGGAGGGCCAAGCGCCTACAGGCCTGGAGGGTCCCGCCTGACCTGAGCTGCGAAGTCGCCCACAACTCCACCACCCCCGGGCCCTCGAGGCCTCCTGTCGCTTGCCTGGGCGGACGGCAGGGCCGCGCCGGAGAGGGTTGGCTGCCGGGCTGGCGGTAAGTCGCCAGCACCAGCGAAGCTAAGCCTCAAGAGGCACACCGTGGCCCCCGCTGCATTCTACGGCCACACCTCCCTGAACGCACCACACCTCGTCTGATCTCGGAAGCTAATCAGGGTCTGGCCTGTTTCGTACCTGGATGGGAGACCACATGGGAATACCGAGTGCTGTAGGCTTTTTTGCCTCCCGCTCCGCCTTGACATTTAGTGGCCCGCGGCCGAGGCCGCCTCCGCCCCCGCTGAGCACCGCTGCAGGCCTCACCTCCTCACGTCCCTCCCAACACAGCGTGCCGGAGGGATCGCTCCCCGCCGAGCTGGCTGGACATGCGGCCAGAATGCGGCCCTGGAAGGCAGCCGCCACCCCAGCCGCTCCCGTGGTGGCTGGCCCGGACCCAGACTCCGCCGCAGGCCGGGGTGCCGTCCGTGCGGCCCGCGAGGCCCTCGACCTGCACTTGGCCGCCCCCACCGGAGCCCAGCCGCGCCGCAGCCCCCTGTCTGCCCGTGTGTCTCTCCACAGCTCCCTCCGGAAAAAGCCCCCCCTCCGCCGTTTCGCCACGGCCGGGGGCGGGAGCGGGGGCGGGGGCCGGGGCCGCTTCTCCGGGCCTGCCGGCCACCAGGGCCGGGGTCCTGTGCTCGGCGGGCGGCGTGGGGGCAAGGGGGGGCCTTGCTGGGGCTAAGGGGCCGTGCCCACTCCATGGTGGCTCCCAGTGGCTTCGGGCCAGCTGCTGCCCGGCCGGAGGGCCGGCCCGGCCGTGGCCGGGCTGCGCCTAACTCCGCGTGGGCGGGCAGGGGGGGATGCCCAAGGGACCGCGGCCGCCGGGCCCTGAAGCCTCCGGGGCCGCGTCCCTGTGAGCGTCGAGCGGGATCTGCGGCGGGGCGCCAAGCGCCGACGGGCCTGGAGCGTCCCGCCCGCCCTGGGCTGCGAGGTGGCCCACCACTCCGCCACCCCCGGGTCCCCGAGGCCTCCTGTCGCCTGCCTGGGCGGGCGGCAGGGCCCTGCCGGAGAGGGCTGGCCGCCGGCATGGCGGTAAGGCGCAGGCGCCAGCGAAGCTGGGCCTCAAGAGGCACCGCGCGGGCCCCTCCTGCGTCTACGGCCATACCACCCTGAACGCGCCCGATCTCGTCTGATCTCGGAAGCTAAGCAGGGTCGGGCCTGGTTAGTACTTGGATGGGAGACCGCCTGGGAATACCGGGTGCTGTAGGCTTTTTGCCTCCCGCTCCGCCTTCTCCTTTAGTCGCCCGCCGCCTCCGCCCCCGCCCCCGCCCCCGCCCCCGCCGGGCACCGCTGCAGGCCCCACCTCCTCCGGCCCCTCCCACCACAGCGCGCCAGAGGGGGCGCTCTCCGCCTGCCTGGCCGGCCAGGCGGCCAGAAGGCGGCCCTGGAAGGCAGCCGCATCCCAGCCGCTCCCGGGGTGGCTGGCCTGAACCCAGACTCCGCCTCAGGCCCGGGTGCCGGCCGTGCGGCCCGCGAGCCCCTTGACCTGCACCTGGCCGCCCCCACCAGCGCCCAGCCCCGGCGCAGCCACCTATCTGCCGGTGTGTCTCTCCACAGCTCCCTCCGGAAAAAGCCCCCCCTCCGCCGTTTCGCCACGGCCGGGGGCGGGAGCGGGGGCGGGGGCCGGGGCCGGTGCTCCGGGCCGGCCGGCCACAAGGCGCCGGGTCCTGTGCTCGGCGGGTGGCGTGGGGGCAAGGGTGGCCTTGCTGGGGCTAAGGGGCCGTGCCGACTCAATGGTGGCTCCCAGTGGGTTAAGGGCCGACTGCCGTCGGGCAGGAGGGCCGGCCCGGGCTGCGGCTGGGCTGCGCCTAGCGCCGCGTGGGCGGGCAGAGGGGAGGCCCAAGGGACCGCGGGCCCCGGGCCCTGAAGCCTCCGGGGCCACGTCCCTGTGAGCGACGTGCGGGATCTGGGGCGGGGCGCCAAGCGCCGAACGGTTTGGTGGGTCCCGCCCGCCCTGGGCTGGGAGGTCGCCGAACCCTCCGCCACCCCCCTGGTACCCGAGGCCGCCGTTGCCCTGCCTGGGCGGGCGGCGGGGCCCTGCCGGGGCGGGCTGGCCGCCGGGCTGGCGGGGAGGCGCAAGCGCCAGCGAAGCTGGGCCTCAAGAGGCACTCCGCGGGCCCCTTTTAACGTCTACGGCCATACCACCCTGAACGCGCCCGATCTCGTCTGATCTCGGAAGCTAAGCAGGGTCGGGCCTGGTTAGTACTTGGATGGGAGACCGCCTGGGAATACCGGGTGCTGTAGGCTTTTTGCCTCCCGCTCCGCCTTCTCCTTTAGTCGCCCGCGGCCTAGGCCGAGGCCGAGGCCAAGGCCGAGGCCGCTGCCTCCGCCCCCGCCCCCGCCCCCGCCGGGCAGCGCTGCAGGCCCCACCTCCTCCGGCCCCTCCCACCACAGCGCGCCAGAGGGGGCGCTCCGCGCCGGCCTGGCCGGCCAGGCGGCCAGAAGGCGGCCCTGGAAGGCAGCCGCCACCCCAGCCGCTCCCGTGGTGGCTGGCCCGGACCCAGACTCCGCCGCAGGCCGGGGTGCCGTCCGTGCGGCCCACGAAGCCCTCGACCTGCACTTGGCCGCCCCCACCGGAGCCCAGCCGCGCCGCAGCCCCCTGTCTGCCCGTGTGTCTCTCCACAGCTCCCTCCGGAAAAAGCCCACCCTTTGCCACTTCGCCACGGCCGAGAGTGGGAGCGGGGTCGTGGGCTGGGACCGGTTCGCTGGGCTGGCTAGACACCAGGCGCCGGGAACTTTGCTCGGCAGTTGGCGTGGGGGCAAGGGTGGCGTTGCTGTGTCTAAGGGGCCGTGCCGGCTCAATGGTGGCTCCCAGTGGCTTCGGGCCAACTGCCGTTGGGCAGGCGGGCCGGCCAGGCCGTGGCTGGGCTGCGCCTAGCACTGTGTGGATTGACAGGGTGGGGAATGCACAAGGGACCGAGGGCCACAGGCCCTTAAGCCTCCGGGGCCAAGTCCTGTGAGCGTTGAGCGGCTCTGGGGCGGAGGGCCAAGCGCCTACAGGCCTGGAGGGTCCCGCCTGACCTGAGCTGCGAAGTCGCCCACAACTCCACCACCCCCGGGCCCTCGAGGCCTCCTGTCGCTTGCCTGGGCGGACGGCAGGGCCGCGCCGGAGAGGGTTGGCTGCCGGGCTGGCGGTAAGTCGCCAGCACCAGCGAAGCTAAGCCTCAAGAGGCACACCGTGGCCCCCGCTGCATTCTACGGCCACACCTCCCTGAACGCACCACACCTCGTCTGATCTCGGAAGCTAATCAGGGTCTGGCCTGTTTCGTACCTGGATGGGAGACCACATGGGAATACCGAGTGCTGTAGGCTTTTTTGCCTCCCGCTCCGCCTTGACATTTAGTGGCCCGCGGCCGAGGCCGCCTCCGCCCCCGCTGAGCACCGCTGCAGGCCTCACCTCCTCACGTCCCTCCCAACACAGCGCGCCGGAGGGATCGCTCCCCGCCGAGCTGGCTGGACATGCGGCCAGAATGCGGCCCTGGAAGGCAGCCGCCACCCCAGCCGCTCCCGTGGTGGCTGGCCCGGACCCAGACTCCGCCGCAGGCCGGGGTGCCGTCCGTGCGGCCCGCGAGGCCCTCGACCTGCACTTGGCCGCCCCCACCGGAGCCCAGCCGCGCCGCAGCCCCCTGTCTGCCCGTGTGTCTCTCCACAGCTCCCTCCGGAAAAAGCCCCCCCTCCGCCGTTTCGCCACGGCCGGGGGCGGGAGCGGGGGCGGGGGCCGGGGCCGCTTCTCCGGGCCTGCCGTCCACCAGGGCCGGGGTCCTGTGCTCGGCGGGCGGCGTGGGGGCAAGGGGGGGCCTTGCTGGGGCTAAGGGGCCGTGCCCACTCCATGGTGGCTCCCAGTGGCTTCGGGCCAGCTGCTGCCCGGCCGGAGGGCCGGCCCGGCCGTGGCCGGGCTGCGCCTAACTCCGCGTGGGCGGGCAGGGGGGGATGCCCAAGGGACCGCGGCCGCCGGGCCCTGAAGCCTCCGGGGCCGCGTCCCTGTGAGCGTCGAGCGGGATCTGCGGCGGGGCGCCAAGCGCCGACGGGCCTGGAGCGTCCCGCCCGCCCTGGGCTGCGAGGTGGCCCACCACTCCGCCACCCCCGGGTCCCCGAGGCCTCCTGTCGCCTGCCTGGGCGGGCGGCAGGGCCCTGCCGGAGAGGGCTGGCCGCCGGCATGGCGGTAAGGCGCAGGCGCCAGCGAAGCTGGGCCTCAAGAGGCACCGCGCGGGCCCCTCCTGCGTCTACGGCCATACCACCCTGAACGCGCCCGATCTCGTCTGATCTCGGAAGCTAAGCAGGGTCGGGCCTGGTTAGTACTTGGATGGGAGACCGCCTGGGAATACCGGGTGCTGTAGGCTTTTTGCCTCCCGCTCCGCCTTCTCCTTTAGTCGCCCGCCGCCTCCGCCCCCGCCCCCGCCCCCGCCCCCGCCGGGCACCGCTGCAGGCCCCACCTCCTCCGGCCCCTCCCACCACAGCGCGCCAGAGGGGGCGCTCTCCGCCTGCCTGGCCGGCCAGGCGGCCAGAAGGCGGCCCTGGAAGGCAGCCGCATCCCAGCCGCTCCCGGGGTGGCTGGCCTGAACCCAGACTCCGCCTCAGGCCCGGGTGCCGGCCGTGCGGCCCGCGAGCCCCTTGACCTGCACCTGGCCGCCCCCACCAGCGCCCAGCCCCGGCGCAGCCACCTATCTGCCGGTGTGTCTCTCCACAGCTCCCTCCGGAAAAAGCCCCCCCTCCGCCGTTTCGCCACGGCCGGGGGCGGGAGCGGGGGCGGGGGCCGGGGCCGGTGCTCCGGGCCGGCCGGCCACAAGGCGCCGGGTCCTGTGCTCGGCGGGTGGCGTGGGGGCAAGGGTGGCCTTGCTGGGGCTAAGGGGCCGTGCCGACTCAATGGTGGCTCCCAGTGGGTTAAGGGCCGACTGCCGTCGGGCAGGAGGGCCGGCCCGGGCTGCGGCTGGGCTGCGCCTAGCGCCGCGTGGGCGGGCAGAGGGGAGGCCCAAGGGACCGCGGGCCCCGGGCCCTGAAGCCTCCGGGGCCACGTCCCTGTGAGCGACGTGCGGGATCTGGGGCGGGGCGCCAAGCGCCGAACGGTTTGGTGGGTCCCGCCCGCCCTGGGCTGGGAGGTCGCCGAACCCTCCGCCACCCCCCTGGTACCCGAGGCCGCCGTTGCCCTGCCTGGGCGGGCGGCGGGGCCCTGCCGGGGCGGGCTGGCCGCCGGGCTGGCGGGGAGGCGCAAGCGCCAGCGAAGCTGGGCCTCAAGAGGCACTCCGCGGGCCCCTTTTAACGTCTACGGCCATACCACCCTGAACGCGCCCGATCTCGTCTGATCTCGGAAGCTAAGCAGGGTCGGGCCTGGTTAGTACTTGGATGGGAGACCGCCTGGGAATACCGGGTGCTGTAGGCTTTTTGCCTCCCGCTCCGCCTTCTCCTTTAGTCGCCCGCGGCCTAGGCCGAGGCCGAGGCCAAGGCCGAGGCCGCTGCCTCCGCCCCCGCCCCCGCCCCCGCCCCCGCCGGGCAGCGCTGCAGGCCCCACCTCCTCCGGCCCCTCCCACCACAGCGCGCCAGAGGGGGCGCTCCGCGCCGGCCTGGCCGGCCAGGCGGCCAGAAGGCGGCCCTGGAAGGCAGCCGCCACCCCAGCCGCTCCCGTGGTGGCTGGCCCGGACCCAGACTCCGCCGCAGGCCGGGGTGCCGTCCGTGCGGCCCACGAAGCCCTCGACCTGCACTTGGCCGCCCCCACCGGAGCCCAGCCGCGCCGCAGCCCCCTGTCTGCCCGTGTGTCTCTCCACAGCTCCCTCCGGAAAAAGCCCACCCTTTGCCACTTCGCCACGGCCGAGAGTGGGAGCGGGGTCGTGGGCTGGGACCGGTTCGCTGGGCTGGCTAGACACCAGGCGCCGGGAACTTTGCTCGGCAGTTGGCGTGGGGGCAAGGGTGGCGTTGCTGTGTCTAAGGGGCCGTGCCGGCTCAATGGTGGCTCCCAGTGGCTTCGGGCCAACTGCCGTTGGGCAGGCGGGCCGGCCAGGCCGTGGCTGGGCT
>NC_083716.1:93380385-93402275 GCF_028564815.1 Eubalaena glacialis
GGGGCGGGGGCCGGGGCCGCTTCTCCGGGCCTGCCGGCCACCAGGGCCGGGGTCCTGTGCTCGGCGGGCGGCGTGGGGGCAAGGGGGGGCCTTGCTGGGGCTAAGGGGCCGTGCCCACTCCATGGTGGCTCCCAGTGGCTTCGGGCCAGCTGCTGCCCGGCCGGAGGGCCGGCCCGGCCGTGGCCGGGCTGCGCCTAACTCCGCGTGGGCGGGCAGGGGGGGATGCCCAAGGGACCGCGGCCGCCGGGCCCTGAAGCCTCCGGGGCCGCGTCCCTGTGAGCGTCGAGCGGGATCTGCGGCGGGGCGCCAAGCGCCGACGGGCCTGGAGCGTCCCGCCCGCCCTGGGCTGCGAGGTGGCCCACCACTCCGCCACCCCCGGGTCCCCGAGGCCTCCTGTCGCCTGCCTGGGCGGGCGGCAGGGCCCTGCCGGAGAGGGCTGGCCGCCGGCATGGCGGTAAGGCGCAGGCGCCAGCGAAGCTGGGCCTCAAGAGGCACCGCGCGGGCCCCTCCTGCGTCTACGGCCATACCACCCTGAACGCGCCCGATCTCGTCTGATCTCGGAAGCTAAGCAGGGTCGGGCCTGGTTAGTACTTGGATGGGAGACCGCCTGGGAATACCGGGTGCTGTAGGCTTTTTGCCTCCCGCTCCGCCTTCTCCTTTAGTCGCCCGCCGCCTCCGCCCCCGCCCCCGCCCCCGCCCCCGCCGGGCACCGCTGCAGGCCCCACCTCCTCCGGCCCCTCCCACCACAGCGCGCCAGAGGGGGCGCTCTCCGCCTGCCTGGCCGGCCAGGCGGCCAGAAGGCGGCCCTGGAAGGCAGCCGCATCCCAGCCGCTCCCGGGGTGGCTGGCCTGAACCCAGACTCCGCCTCAGGCCCGGGTGCCGGCCGTGCGGCCCGCGAGCCCCTTGACCTGCACCTGGCCGCCCCCACCAGCGCCCAGCCCCGGCGCAGCCACCTATCTGCCGGTGTGTCTCTCCACAGCTCCCTCCGGAAAAAGCCCCCCCTCCGCCGTTTCGCCACGGCCGGGGGCGGGAGCGGGGGCGGGGGCCGGGGCCGGTGCTCCGGGCCGGCCGGCCACAAGGCGCCGGGTCCTGTGCTCGGCGGGTGGCGTGGGGGCAAGGGTGGCCTTGCTGGGGCTAAGGGGCCGTGCCGACTCAATGGTGGCTCCCAGTGGGTTAAGGGCCGACTGCCGTCGGGCAGGAGGGCCGGCCCGGGCTGCGGCTGGGCTGCGCCTAGCGCCGCGTGGGCGGGCAGAGGGGAGGCCCAAGGGACCGCGGGCCCCGGGCCCTGAAGCCTCCGGGGCCACGTCCCTGTGAGCGACGTGCGGGATCTGGGGCGGGGCGCCAAGCGCCGAACGGTTTGGTGGGTCCCGCCCGCCCTGGGCTGGGAGGTCGCCGAACCCTCCGCCACCCCCCTGGTACCCGAGGCCGCCGTTGCCCTGCCTGGGCGGGCGGCGGGGCCCTGCCGGGGCGGGCTGGCCGCCGGGCTGGCGGGGAGGCGCAAGCGCCAGCGAAGCTGGGCCTCAAGAGGCACTCCGCGGGCCCCTTTTAACGTCTACGGCCATACCACCCTGAACGCGCCCGATCTCGTCTGATCTCGGAAGCTAAGCAGGGTCGGGCCTGGTTAGTACTTGGATGGGAGACCGCCTGGGAATACCGGGTGCTGTAGGCTTTTTGCCTCCCGCTCCGCCTTCTCCTTTAGTCGCCCGCGGCCTAGGCCGAGGCCGAGGCCAAGGCCGAGGCCGCTGCCTCCGCCCCCGCCCCCGCCCCCGCCGGGCAGCGCTGCAGGCCCCACCTCCTCCGGCCCCTCCCACCACAGCGCGCCAGAGGGGGCGCTCCGCGCCGGCCTGGCCGGCCAGGCGGCCAGAAGGCGGCCCTGGAAGGCAGCCGCCACCCCAGCCGCTCCCGTGGTGGCTGGCCCGGACCCAGACTCCGCCGCAGGCCGGGGTGCCGTCCGTGCGGCCCACGAAGCCCTCGACCTGCACTTGGCCGCCCCCACCGGAGCCCAGCCGCGCCGCAGCCCCCTGTCTGCCCGTGTGTCTCTCCACAGCTCCCTCCGGAAAAAGCCCACCCTTTGCCACTTCGCCACGGCCGAGAGTGGGAGCGGGGTCGTGGGCTGGGACCGGTTCGCTGGGCTGGCTAGACACCAGGCGCCGGGAACTTTGCTCGGCAGTTGGCGTGGGGGCAAGGGTGGCGTTGCTGTGTCTAAGGGGCCGTGCCGGCTCAATGGTGGCTCCCAGTGGCTTCGGGCCAACTGCCGTTGGGCAGGCGGGCCGGCCAGGCCGTGGCTGGGCTGCGCCTAGCACTGTGTGGATTGACAGGGTGGGGAATGCACAAGGGACCGAGGGCCACAGGCCCTTAAGCCTCCGGGGCCAAGTCCTGTGAGCGTTGAGCGGCTCTGGGGCGGAGGGCCAAGCGCCTACAGGCCTGGAGGGTCCCGCCTGACCTGAGCTGCGAAGTCGCCCACAACTCCACCACCCCCGGGCCCTCGAGGCCTCCTGTCGCTTGCCTGGGCGGACGGCAGGGCCGCGCCGGAGAGGGTTGGCTGCCGGGCTGGCGGTAAGTCGCCAGCACCAGCGAAGCTAAGCCTCAAGAGGCACACCGTGGCCCCCGCTGCATTCTACGGCCACACCTCCCTGAACGCACCACACCTCGTCTGATCTCGGAAGCTAATCAGGGTCTGGCCTGTTTCGTACCTGGATGGGAGACCACATGGGAATACCGAGTGCTGTAGGCTTTTTTGCCTCCCGCTCCGCCTTGACATTTAGTGGCCCGCGGCCGAGGCCGCCTCCGCCCCCGCTGAGCACCGCTGCAGGCCTCACCTCCTCACGTCCCTCCCAACACAGCGCGCCGGAGGGATCGCTCCCCGCCGAGCTGGCTGGACATGCGGCCAGAATGCGGCCCTGGAAGGCAGCCGCCACCCCAGCCGCTCCCGTGGTGGCTGGCCCGGACCCAGACTCCGCCGCAGGCCGGGGTGCCGTCCGTGCGGCCCGCGAGGCCCTCGACCTGCACTTGGCCGCCCCCACCGGAGCCCAGCCGCGCCGCAGCCCCCTGTCTGCCCGTGTGTCTCTCCACAGCTCCCTCCGGAAAAAGCCCCCCCTCCGCCGTTTCGCCACGGCCGGGGGCGGGAGCGGGGGCGGGGGCCGGGGCCGCTTCTCCGGGCCTGCCGGCCACCAGGGCCGGGGTCCTGTGCTCGGCGGGCGGCGTGGGGGCAAGGGGGGGCCTTGCTGGGGCTAAGGGGCCGTGCCCACTCCATGGTGGCTCCCAGTGGCTTCGGGCCAGCTGCTGCCCGGCCGGAGGGCCGGCCCGGCCGTGGCCGGGCTGCGCCTAACTCCGCGTGGGCGGGCAGGGGGGGATGCCCAAGGGACCGCGGCCGCCGGGCCCTGAAGCCTCCGGGGCCGCGTCCCTGTGAGCGTCGAGCGGGATCTGCGGCGGGGCGCCAAGCGCCGACGGGCCTGGAGCGTCCCGCCCGCCCTGGGCTGCGAGGTGGCCCACCACTCCGCCACCCCCGGGTCCCCGAGGCCTCCTGTCGCCTGCCTGGGCGGGCGGCAGGGCCCTGCCGGAGAGGGCTGGCCGCCGGCATGGCGGTAAGGCGCAGGCGCCAGCGAAGCTGGGCCTCAAGAGGCACCGCGCGGGCCCCTCCTGCGTCTACGGCCATACCACCCTGAACGCGCCCGATCTCGTCTGATCTCGGAAGCTAAGCAGGGTCGGGCCTGGTTAGTACTTGGATGGGAGACCGCCTGGGAATACCGGGTGCTGTAGTGCCTCCCGCTCCGCCTTCTCCTTTAGTCGCCCGCCGCCTCCGCCCCCGCCCCCGCCCCCGCCCCCGCCGGGCACCGCTGCAGGCCCCACCTCCTCCGGCCCCTCCCACCACAGCGCGCCAGAGGGGGCGCTCTCCGCCTGCCTGGCCGGCCAGGCGGCCAGAAGGCGGCCCTGGAAGGCAGCCGCATCCCAGCCGCTCCCGGGGTGGCTGGCCTGAACCCAGACTCCGCCTCAGGCCCGGGTGCCGGCCGTGCGGCCCGCGAGCCCCTTGACCTGCACCTGGCCGCCCCCACCAGCGCCCAGCCCCGGCGCAGCCACCTATCTGCCGGTGTGTCTCTCCACAGCTCCCTCCGGAAAAAGCCCCCCCTCCGCCGTTTCGCCACGGCCGGGGGCGGGAGCGGGGGCGGGGGCCGGGGCCGGTGCTCCGGGCCGGCCGGCCACAAGGCGCCGGGTCCTGTGCTCGGCGGGTGGCGTGGGGGCAAGGGTGGCCTTGCTGGGGCTAAGGGGCCGTGCCGACTCAATGGTGGCTCCCAGTGGGTTAAGGGCCGACTGCCGTCGGGCAGGAGGGCCGGCCCGGGCTGCGGCTGGGCTGCGCCTAGCGCCGCGTGGGCGGGCAGAGGGGAGGCCCAAGGGACCGCGGGCCCCGGGCCCTGAAGCCTCCGGGGCCACGTCCCTGTGAGCGACGTGCGGGATCTGGGGCGGGGCGCCAAGCGCCGAACGGTTTGGTGGGTCCCGCCCGCCCTGGGCTGGGAGGTCGCCGAACCCTCCGCCACCCCCCTGGTACCCGAGGCCGCCGTTGCCCTGCCTGGGCGGGCGGCGGGGCCCTGCCGGGGCGGGCTGGCCGCCGGGCTGGCGGGGAGGCGCAAGCGCCAGCGAAGCTGGGCCTCAAGAGGCACTCCGCGGGCCCCTTTTAACGTCTACGGCCATACCACCCTGAACGCGCCCGATCTCGTCTGATCTCGGAAGCTAAGCAGGGTCGGGCCTGGTTAGTACTTGGATGGGAGACCGCCTGGGAATACCGGGTGCTGTAGGCTTTTTGCCTCCCGCTCCGCCTTCTCCTTTAGTCGCCCGCGGCCTAGGCCGAGGCCGAGGCCAAGGCCGAGGCCGCTGCCTCCGCCCCCGCCCCCGCCCCCGCCCCCGCCGGGCAGCGCTGCAGGCCCCACCTCCTCCGGCCCCTCCCACCACAGCGCGCCAGAGGGGGCGCTCCGCGCCGGCCTGGCCGGCCAGGCGGCCAGAAGGCGGCCCTGGAAGGCAGCCGCCACCCCAGCCGCTCCCGTGGTGGCTGGCCCGGACCCAGACTCCGCCGCAGGCCGGGGTGCCGTCCGTGCGGCCCACGAAGCCCTCGACCTGCACTTGGCCGCCCCCACCGGAGCCCAGCCGCGCCGCAGCCCCCTGTCTGCCCGTGTGTCTCTCCACAGCTCCCTCCGGAAAAAGCCCACCCTTTGCCACTTCGCCACGGCCGAGAGTGGGAGCGGGGTCGTGGGCTGGGACCGGTTCGCTGGGCTGGCTAGACACCAGGCGCCGGGAACTTTGCTCGGCAGTTGGCGTGGGGGCAAGGGTGGCGTTGCTGTGTCTAAGGGGCCGTGCCGGCTCAATGGTGGCTCCCAGTGGCTTCGGGCCAACTGCCGTTGGGCAGGCGGGCCGGCCAGGCCGTGGCTGGGCTGCGCCTAGCACTGTGTGGATTGACAGGGTGGGGAATGCACAAGGGACCGAGGGCCACAGGCCCTTAAGCCTCCGGGGCCAAGTCCTGTGAGCGTTGAGCGGCTCTGGGGCGGAGGGCCAAGCGCCTACAGGCCTGGAGGGTCCCGCCTGACCTGAGCTGCGAAGTCGCCCACAACTCCACCACCCCCGGGCCCTCGAGGCCTCCTGTCGCTTGCCTGGGCGGACGGCAGGGCCGCGCCGGAGAGGGTTGGCTGCCGGGCTGGCGGTAAGTCGCCAGCACCAGCGAAGCTAAGCCTCAAGAGGCACACCGTGGCCCCCGCTGCATTCTACGGCCACACCTCCCTGAACGCACCACACCTCGTCTGATCTCGGAAGCTAATCAGGGTCTGGCCTGTTTCGTACCTGGATGGGAGACCACATGGGAATACCGAGTGCTGTAGGCTTTTTTGCCTCCCGCTCCGCCTTGACATTTAGTGGCCCGCGGCCGAGGCCGCCTCCGCCCCCGCTGAGCACCGCTGCAGGCCTCACCTCCTCACGTCCCTCCCAACACAGCGCGCCGGAGGGATCGCTCCCCGCCGAGCTGGCTGGACATGCGGCCAGAATGCGGCCCTGGAAGGCAGCCGCCACCCCAGCCGCTCCCGTGGTGGCTGGCCCGGACCCAGACTCCGCCGCAGGCCGGGGTGCCGTCCGTGCGGCCCGCGAGGCCCTCGACCTGCACTTGGCCGCCCCCACCGGAGCCCAGCCGCGCCGCAGCCCCCTGTCTGCCCGTGTGTCTCTCCACAGCTCCCTCCGGAAAAAGCCCCCCCTCCGCCGTTTCGCCACGGCCGGGGGCGGGAGCGGGGGCGGGGGCCGGGGCCGCTTCTCCGGGCCTGCCGGCCACCAGGGCCGGGGTCCTGTGCTCGGCGGGCGGCGTGGGGGCAAGGGGGGGCCTTGCTGGGGCTAAGGGGCCGTGCCCACTCCATGGTGGCTCCCAGTGGCTTCGGGCCAGCTGCTGCCCGGCCGGAGGGCCGGCCCGGCCGTGGCCGGGCTGCGCCTAACTCCGCGTGGGCGGGCAGGGGGGGATGCCCAAGGGACCGCGGCCGCCGGGCCCTGAAGCCTCCGGGGCCGCGTCCCTGTGAGCGTCGAGCGGGATCTGCGGCGGGGCGCCAAGCGCCGACGGGCCTGGAGCGTCCCGCCCGCCCTGGGCTGCGAGGTGGCCCACCACTCCGCCACCCCCGGGTCCCCGAGGCCTCCTGTCGCCTGCCTGGGCGGGCGGCAGGGCCCTGCCGGAGAGGGCTGGCCGCCGGCATGGCGGTAAGGCGCAGGCGCCAGCGAAGCTGGGCCTCAAGAGGCACCGCGCGGGCCCCTCCTGCGTCTACGGCCATACCACCCTGAACGCGCCCGATCTCGTCTGATCTCGGAAGCTAAGCAGGGTCGGGCCTGGTTAGTACTTGGATGGGAGACCGCCTGGGAATACCGGGTGCTGTAGGCTTTTTGCCTCCCGCTCCGCCTTCTCCTTTAGTCGCCCGCCGCCTCCGCCCCCGCCCCCGCCCCCGCCCCCGCCGGGCACCGCTGCAGGCCCCACCTCCTCCGGCCCCTCCCACCACAGCGCGCCAGAGGGGGCGCTCTCCGCCTGCCTGGCCGGCCAGGCGGCCAGAAGGCGGCCCTGGAAGGCAGCCGCATCCCAGCCGCTCCCGGGGTGGCTGGCCTGAACCCAGACTCCGCCTCAGGCCCGGGTGCCGGCCGTGCGGCCCGCGAGCCCCTTGACCTGCACCTGGCCGCCCCCACCAGCGCCCAGCCCCGGCGCAGCCACCTATCTGCCGGTGTGTCTCTCCACAGCTCCCTCCGGAAAAAGCCCCCCCTCCGCCGTTTCGCCACGGCCGGGGGCGGGAGCGGGGGCGGGGGCCGGGGCCGGTGCTCCGGGCCGGCCGGCCACAAGGCGCCGGGTCCTGTGCTCGGCGGGTGGCGTGGGGGCAAGGGTGGCCTTGCTGGGGCTAAGGGGCCGTGCCGACTCAATGGTGGCTCCCAGTGGGTTAAGGGCCGACTGCCGTCGGGCAGGAGGGCCGGCCCGGGCTGCGGCTGGGCTGCGCCTAGCGCCGCGTGGGCGGGCAGAGGGGAGGCCCAAGGGACCGCGGGCCCCGGGCCCTGAAGCCTCCGGGGCCACGTCCCTGTGAGCGACGTGCGGGATCTGGGGCGGGGCGCCAAGCGCCGAACGGTTTGGTGGGTCCCGCCCGCCCTGGGCTGGGAGGTCGCCGAACCCTCCGCCACCCCCCTGGTACCCGAGGCCGCCGTTGCCCTGCCTGGGCGGGCGGCGGGGCCCTGCCGGGGCGGGCTGGCCGCCGGGCTGGCGGGGAGGCGCAAGCGCCAGCGAAGCTGGGCCTCAAGAGGCACTCCGCGGGCCCCTTTTAACGTCTACGGCCATACCACCCTGAACGCGCCCGATCTCGTCTGATCTCGGAAGCTAAGCAGGGTCGGGCCTGGTTAGTACTTGGATGGGAGACCGCCTGGGAATACCGGGTGCTGTAGGCTTTTTGCCTCCCGCTCCGCCTTCTCCTTTAGTCGCCCGCGGCCTAGGCCGAGGCCGAGGCCAAGGCCGAGGCCGCTGCCTCCGCCCCCGCCCCCGCCCCCGCCGGGCAGCGCTGCAGGCCCCACCTCCTCCGGCCCCTCCCACCACAGCGCGCCAGAGGGGGCGCTCCGCGCCGGCCTGGCCGGCCAGGCGGCCAGAAGGCGGCCCTGGAAGGCAGCCGCCACCCCAGCCGCTCCCGTGGTGGCTGGCCCGGACCCAGACTCCGCCGCAGGCCGGGGTGCCGTCCGTGCGGCCCACGAAGCCCTCGACCTGCACTTGGCCGCCCCCACCGGAGCCCAGCCGCGCCGCAGCCCCCTGTCTGCCCGTGTGTCTCTCCACAGCTCCCTCCGGAAAAAGCCCACCCTTTGCCACTTCGCCACGGCCGAGAGTGGGAGCGGGGTCGTGGGCTGGGACCGGTTCGCTGGGCTGGCTAGACACCAGGCGCCGGGAACTTTGCTCGGCAGTTGGCGTGGGGGCAAGGGTGGCGTTGCTGTGTCTAAGGGGCCGTGCCGGCTCAATGGTGGCTCCCAGTGGCTTCGGGCCAACTGCCGTTGGGCAGGCGGGCCGGCCAGGCCGTGGCTGGGCTGCGCCTAGCACTGTGTGGATTGACAGGGTGGGGAATGCACAAGGGACCGAGGGCCACAGGCCCTTAAGCCTCCGGGGCCAAGTCCTGTGAGCGTTGAGCGGCTCTGGGGCGGAGGGCCAAGCGCCTACAGGCCTGGAGGGTCCCGCCTGACCTGAGCTGCGAAGTCGCCCACAACTCCACCACCCCCGGGCCCTCGAGGCCTCCTGTCGCTTGCCTGGGCGGACGGCAGGGCCGCGCCGGAGAGGGTTGGCTGCCGGGCTGGCGGTAAGTCGCCAGCACCAGCGAAGCTAAGCCTCAAGAGGCACACCGTGGCCCCCGCTGCATTCTACGGCCACACCTCCCTGAACGCACCACACCTCGTCTGATCTCGGAAGCTAATCAGGGTCTGGCCTGTTTCGTACCTGGATGGGAGACCACATGGGAATACCGAGTGCTGTAGGCTTTTTTGCCTCCCGCTCCGCCTTGACATTTAGTGGCCCGCGGCCGAGGCCGCCTCCGCCCCCGCTGAGCACCGCTGCAGGCCTCACCTCCTCACGTCCCTCCCAACACAGCGCGCCGGAGGGATCGCTCCCCGCCGAGCTGGCTGGACATGCGGCCAGAATGCGGCCCTGGAAGGCAGCCGCCACCCCAGCCGCTCCCGTGGTGGCTGGCCCGGACCCAGACTCCGCCGCAGGCCGGGGTGCCGTCCGTGCGGCCCGCGAGGCCCTCGACCTGCACTTGGCCGCCCCCACCGGAGCCCAGCCGCGCCGCAGCCCCCTGTCTGCCCGTGTGTCTCTCCACAGCTCCCTCCGGAAAAAGCCCCCCCTCCGCCGTTTCGCCACGGCCGGGGGCGGGAGCGGGGGCGGGGGCCGGGGCCGCTTCTCCGGGCCTGCCGGCCACCAGGGCCGGGGTCCTGTGCTCGGCGGGCGGCGTGGGGGCAAGGGGGGGCCTTGCTGGGGCTAAGGGGCCGTGCCCACTCCATGGTGGCTCCCAGTGGCTTCGGGCCAGCTGCTGCCCGGCCGGAGGGCCGGCCCGGCCGTGGCCGGGCTGCGCCTAACTCCGCGTGGGCGGGCAGGGGGGGATGCCCAAGGGACCGCGGCCGCCGGGCCCTGAAGCCTCCGGGGCCGCGTCCCTGTGAGCGTCGAGCGGGATCTGCGGCGGGGCGCCAAGCGCCGACGGGCCTGGAGCGTCCCGCCCGCCCTGGGCTGCGAGGTGGCCCACCACTCCGCCACCCCCGGGTCCCCGAGGCCTCCTGTCGCCTGCCTGGGCGGGCGGCAGGGCCCTGCCGGAGAGGGCTGGCCGCCGGCATGGCGGTAAGGCGCAGGCGCCAGCGAAGCTGGGCCTCAAGAGGCACCGCGCGGGCCCCTCCTGCGTCTACGGCCATACCACCCTGAACGCGCCCGATCTCGTCTGATCTCGGAAGCTAAGCAGGGTCGGGCCTGGTTAGTACTTGGATGGGAGACCGCCTGGGAATACCGGGTGCTGTAGGCTTTTTGCCTCCCGCTCCGCCTTCTCCTTTAGTCGCCCGCCGCCTCCGCCCCCGCCCCCGCCCCCGCCCCCGCCGGGCACCGCTGCAGGCCCCACCTCCTCCGGCCCCTCCCACCACAGCGCGCCAGAGGGGGCGCTCTCCGCCTGCCTGGCCGGCCAGGCGGCCAGAAGGCGGCCCTGGAAGGCAGCCGCATCCCAGCCGCTCCCGGGGTGGCTGGCCTGAACCCAGACTCCGCCTCAGGCCCGGGTGCCGGCCGTGCGGCCCGCGAGCCCCTTGACCTGCACCTGGCCGCCCCCACCAGCGCCCAGCCCCGGCGCAGCCACCTATCTGCCGGTGTGTCTCTCCACAGCTCCCTCCGGAAAAAGCCCCCCCTCCGCCGTTTCGCCACGGCCGGGGGCGGGAGCGGGGGCGGGGGCCGGGGCCGGTGCTCCGGGCCGGCCGGCCACAAGGCGCCGGGTCCTGTGCTCGGCGGGTGGCGTGGGGGCAAGGGTGGCCTTGCTGGGGCTAAGGGGCCGTGCCGACTCAATGGTGGCTCCCAGTGGGTTAAGGGCCGACTGCCGTCGGGCAGGAGGGCCGGCCCGGGCTGCGGCTGGGCTGCGCCTAGCGCCGCGTGGGCGGGCAGAGGGGAGGCCCAAGGGACCGCGGGCCCCGGGCCCTGAAGCCTCCGGGGCCACGTCCCTGTGAGCGACGTGCGGGATCTGGGGCGGGGCGCCAAGCGCCGAACGGTTTGGTGGGTCCCGCCCGCCCTGGGCTGGGAGGTCGCCGAACCCTCCGCCACCCCCCTGGTACCCGAGGCCGCCGTTGCCCTGCCTGGGCGGGCGGCGGGGCCCTGCCGGGGCGGGCTGGCCGCCGGGCTGGCGGGGAGGCGCAAGCGCCAGCGAAGCTGGGCCTCAAGAGGCACTCCGCGGGCCCCTTTTAACGTCTACGGCCATACCACCCTGAACGCGCCCGATCTCGTCTGATCTCGGAAGCTAAGCAGGGTCGGGCCTGGTTAGTACTTGGATGGGAGACCGCCTGGGAATACCGGGTGCTGTAGGCTTTTTGCCTCCCGCTCCGCCTTCTCCTTTAGTCGCCCGCGGCCTAGGCCGAGGCCGAGGCCAAGGCCGAGGCCGCTGCCTCCGCCCCCGCCCCCGCCCCCGCCCCCGCCGGGCAGCGCTGCAGGCCCCACCTCCTCCGGCCCCTCCCACCACAGCGCGCCAGAGGGGGCGCTCCGCGCCGGCCTGGCCGGCCAGGCGGCCAGAAGGCGGCCCTGGAAGGCAGCCGCCACCCCAGCCGCTCCCGTGGTGGCTGGCCCGGACCCAGACTCCGCCGCAGGCCGGGGTGCCGTCCGTGCGGCCCACGAAGCCCTCGACCTGCACTTGGCCGCCCCCACCGGAGCCCAGCCGCGCCGCAGCCCCCTGTCTGCCCGTGTGTCTCTCCACAGCTCCCTCCGGAAAAAGCCCACCCTTTGCCACTTCGCCACGGCCGAGAGTGGGAGCGGGGTCGTGGGCTGGGACCGGTTCGCTGGGCTGGCTAGACACCAGGCGCCGGGAACTTTGCTCGGCAGTTGGCGTGGGGGCAAGGGTGGCGTTGCTGTGTCTAAGGGGCCGTGCCGGCTCAATGGTGGCTCCCAGTGGCTTCGGGCCAACTGCCGTTGGGCAGGCGGGCCGGCCAGGCCGTGGCTGGGCTGCGCCTAGCACTGTGTGGATTGACAGGGTGGGGAATGCACAAGGGACCGAGGGCCACAGGCCCTTAAGCCTCCGGGGCCAAGTCCTGTGAGCGTTGAGCGGCTCTGGGGCGGAGGGCCAAGCGCCTACAGGCCTGGAGGGTCCCGCCTGACCTGAGCTGCGAAGTCGCCCACAACTCCACCACCCCCGGGCCCTCGAGGCCTCCTGTCGCTTGCCTGGGCGGACGGCAGGGCCGCGCCGGAGAGGGTTGGCTGCCGGGCTGGCGGTAAGTCGCCAGCACCAGCGAAGCTAAGCCTCAAGAGGCACACCGTGGCCCCCGCTGCATTCTACGGCCACACCTCCCTGAACGCACCACACCTCGTCTGATCTCGGAAGCTAATCAGGGTCTGGCCTGTTTCGTACCTGGATGGGAGACCACATGGGAATACCGAGTGCTGTAGGCTTTTTTGCCTCCCGCTCCGCCTTGACATTTAGTGGCCCGCGGCCGAGGCCGCCTCCGCCCCCGCTGAGCACCGCTGCAGGCCTCACCTCCTCACGTCCCTCCCAACACAGCGCGCCGGAGGGATCGCTCCCCGCCGAGCTGGCTGGACATGCGGCCAGAATGCGGCCCTGGAAGGCAGCCGCCACCCCAGCCGCTCCCGTGGTGGCTGGCCCGGACCCAGACTCCGCCGCAGGCCGGGGTGCCGTCCGTGCGGCCCGCGAGGCCCTCGACCTGCACTTGGCCGCCCCCACCGGAGCCCAGCCGCGCCGCAGCCCCCTGTCTGCCCGTGTGTCTCTCCACAGCTCCCTCCGGAAAAAGCCCCCCCTCCGCCGTTTCGCCACGGCCGGGGGCGGGAGCGGGGGCGGGGGCCGGGGCCGCTTCTCCGGGCCTGCCGGCCACCAGGGCCGGGGTCCTGTGCTCGGCGGGCGGCGTGGGGGCAAGGGGGGGCCTTGCTGGGGCTAAGGGGCCGTGCCCACTCCATGGTGGCTCCCAGTGGCTTCGGGCCAGCTGCTGCCCGGCCGGAGGGCCGGCCCGGCCGTGGCCGGGCTGCGCCTAACTCCGCGTGGGCGGGCAGGGGGGGATGCCCAAGGGACCGCGGCCGCCGGGCCCTGAAGCCTCCGGGGCCGCGTCCCTGTGAGCGTCGAGCGGGATCTGCGGCGGGGCGCCAAGCGCCGACGGGCCTGGAGCGTCCCGCCCGCCCTGGGCTGCGAGGTGGCCCACCACTCCGCCACCCCCGGGTCCCCGAGGCCTCCTGTCGCCTGCCTGGGCGGGCGGCAGGGCCCTGCCGGAGAGGGCTGGCCGCCGGCATGGCGGTAAGGCGCAGGCGCCAGCGAAGCTGGGCCTCAAGAGGCACCGCGCGGGCCCCTCCTGCGTCTACGGCCATACCACCCTGAACGCGCCCGATCTCGTCTGATCTCGGAAGCTAAGCAGGGTCGGGCCTGGTTAGTACTTGGATGGGAGACCGCCTGGGAATACCGGGTGCTGTAGGCTTTTTGCCTCCCGCTCCGCCTTCTCCTTTAGTCGCCCGCCGCCTCCGCCCCCGCCCCCGCCCCCGCCCCCGCCGGGCACCGCTGCAGGCCCCACCTCCTCCGGCCCCTCCCACCACAGCGCGCCAGAGGGGGCGCTCTCCGCCTGCCTGGCCGGCCAGGCGGCCAGAAGGCGGCCCTGGAAGGCAGCCGCATCCCAGCCGCTCCCGGGGTGGCTGGCCTGAACCCAGACTCCGCCTCAGGCCCGGGTGCCGGCCGTGCGGCCCGCGAGCCCCTTGACCTGCACCTGGCCGCCCCCACCAGCGCCCAGCCCCGGCGCAGCCACCTATCTGCCGGTGTGTCTCTCCACAGCTCCCTCCGGAAAAAGCCCCCCCTCCGCCGTTTCGCCACGGCCGGGGGCGGGAGCGGGGGCGGGGGCCGGGGCCGGTGCTCCGGGCCGGCCGGCCACAAGGCGCCGGGTCCTGTGCTCGGCGGGTGGCGTGGGGGCAAGGGTGGCCTTGCTGGGGCTAAGGGGCCGTGCCGACTCAATGGTGGCTCCCAGTGGGTTAAGGGCCGACTGCCGTCGGGCAGGAGGGCCGGCCCGGGCTGCGGCTGGGCTGCGCCTAGCGCCGCGTGGGCGGGCAGAGGGGAGGCCCAAGGGACCGCGGGCCCCGGGCCCTGAAGCCTCCGGGGCCACGTCCCTGTGAGCGACGTGCGGGATCTGGGGCGGGGCGCCAAGCGCCGAACGGTTTGGTGGGTCCCGCCCGCCCTGGGCTGGGAGGTCGCCGAACCCTCCGCCACCCCCCTGGTACCCGAGGCCGCCGTTGCCCTGCCTGGGCGGGCGGCGGGGCCCTGCCGGGGCGGGCTGGCCGCCGGGCTGGCGGGGAGGCGCAAGCGCCAGCGAAGCTGGGCCTCAAGAGGCACTCCGCGGGCCCCTTTTAACGTCTACGGCCATACCACCCTGAACGCGCCCGATCTCGTCTGATCTCGGAAGCTAAGCAGGGTCGGGCCTGGTTAGTACTTGGATGGGAGACCGCCTGGGAATACCGGGTGCTGTAGGCTTTTTGCCTCCCGCTCCGCCTTCTCCTTTAGTCGCCCGCGGCCTAGGCCGAGGCCGAGGCCAAGGCCGAGGCCGCTGCCTCCGCCCCCGCCCCCGCCCCCGCCCCCGCCGGGCAGCGCTGCAGGCCCCACCTCCTCCGGCCCCTCCCACCACAGCGCGCCAGAGGGGGCGCTCCGCGCCGGCCTGGCCGGCCAGGCGGCCAGAAGGCGGCCCTGGAAGGCAGCCGCCACCCCAGCCGCTCCCGTGGTGGCTGGCCCGGACCCAGACTCCGCCGCAGGCCGGGGTGCCGTCCGTGCGGCCCACGAAGCCCTCGACCTGCACTTGGCCGCCCCCACCGGAGCCCAGCCGCGCCGCAGCCCCCTGTCTGCCCGTGTGTCTCTCCACAGCTCCCTCCGGAAAAAGCCCACCCTTTGCCACTTCGCCACGGCCGAGAGTGGGAGCGGGGTCGTGGGCTGGGACCGGTTCGCTGGGCTGGCTAGACACCAGGCGCCGGGAACTTTGCTCGGCAGTTGGCGTGGGGGCAAGGGTGGCGTTGCTGTGTCTAAGGGGCCGTGCCGGCTCAATGGTGGCTCCCAGTGGCTTCGGGCCAACTGCCGTTGGGCAGGCGGGCCGGCCAGGCCGTGGCTGGGCTGCGCCTAGCACTGTGTGGATTGACAGGATGGGGAATGCACAAGGGACCGAGGGCCACAGGCCCTTAAGCCTCCAGGGCCAAGTCCTGTGAGCGTTGAGCGGCTCTGGGGCGGAGGGCCAAGCGCCTACAGGCCTGGAGGGTCCCGCCTGACCTGAGCTGCGAAGTCGCCCACAACTCCACCACCCCCGGGCCCTCGAGGCCTCCTGTCGCTTGCCTGGGCGGACGGCAGGGCCGCGCCGGAGAGGGTTGGCTGCCGGGCTGGCGGTAAGTCGCCAGCACCAGCGAAGCTAAGCCTCAAGAGGCACACCGTGGCCCCCGCTGCATTCTACGGCCACACCTCCCTGAACGCACCACACCTCGTCTGATCTCGGAAGCTAATCAGGGTCTGGCCTGTTTCGTACCTGGATGGGAGACCACATGGGAATACCGAGTGCTGTAGGCTTTTTTGCCTCCCGCTCCGCCTTGACATTTAGTGGCCCGCGGCCGAGGCCGCCTCCGCCCCCGCTGAGCACCGCTGCAGGCCTCACCTCCTCACGTCCCTCCCAACACAGCGCGCCGGAGGGATCGCTCCCCGCCGAGCTGGCTGGACATGCGGCCAGAATGCGGCCCTGGAAGGCAGCCGCCACCCCAGCCGCTCCCGTGGTGGCTGGCCCGGACCCAGACTCCGCCGCAGGCCGGGGTGCCGTCCGTGCGGCCCGCGAGGCCCTCGACCTGCACTTGGCCGCCCCCACCGGAGCCCAGCCGCGCCGCAGCCCCCTGTCTGCCCGTGTGTCTCTCCACAGCTCCCTCCGGAAAAAGCCCCCCCCTCCGCCGTTTCGCCACGGCCGGGGGCGGGAGCGGGGGCGGGGGCCGGGGCCGGTGCTCCGGGCCGGCCGGCCACAAGGCGCCGGGTCCTGTGCTCGGCGGGTGGCGTGGGGGCAAGGGTGGCCTTGCTGGGGCTAAGGGGCCGTGCCGACTCAATGGTGGCTCCCAGTGGGTTAAGGGCCGACTGCCGTCGGGCAGGAGGGCCGGCCCGGGCTGCGGCTGGGCTGCGCCTAGCGCCGCGTGGGCGGGCAGAGGGGAGGCCCAAGGGACCGCGGGCCCCGGGCCCTGAAGCCTCCGGGGCCACGTCCCTGTGAGCGACGTGCGGGATCTGGGGCGGGGCGCCAAGCGCCGAACGGTTTGGTGGGTCCCGCCCGCCCTGGGCTGGGAGGTCGCCGAACCCTCCGCCACCCCCCTGGTACCCGAGGCCGCCGTTGCCCTGCCTGGGCGGGCGGCGGGGCCCTGCCGGGGCGGGCTGGCCGCCGGGCTGGCGGGGAGGCGCAAGCGCCAGCGAAGCTGGGCCTCAAGAGGCACTCCGCGGGCCCCTTTTAACGTCTACGGCCATACCACCCTGAACGCGCCCGATCTCGTCTGATCTCGGAAGCTAAGCAGGGTCGGGCCTGGTTAGTACTTGGATGGGAGACCGCCTGGGAATACCGGGTGCTGTAGGCTTTTTGCCTCCCGCTCCGCCTTCTCCTTTAGTCGCCCGCGGCCTAGGCCGAGGCCGAGGCCAAGGCCGAGGCCGCTGCCTCCGCCCCCGCCCCCGCCCCCGCCGGGCAGCGCTGCAGGCCCCACCTCCTCCGGCCCCTCCCACCACAGCGCGCCAGAGGGGGCGCTCCGCGCCGGCCTGGCCGGCCAGGCGGCCAGAAGGCGGCCCTGGAAGGCAGCCGCCACCCCAGCCGCTCCCGTGGTGGCTGGCCCGGACCCAGACTCCGCCGCAGGCCGGGGTGCCGTCCGTGCGGCCCACGAAGCCCTCGACCTGCACTTGGCCGCCCCCACCGGAGCCCAGCCGCGCCGCAGCCCCCTGTCTGCCCGTGTGTCTCTCCACAGCTCCCTCCGGAAAAAGCCCACCCTTTGCCACTTCGCCACGGCCGAGAGTGGGAGCGGGGTCGTGGGCTGGGACCGGTTCGCTGGGCTGGCTAGACACCAGGCGCCGGGAACTTTGCTCGGCAGTTGGCGTGGGGGCAAGGGTGGCGTTGCTGTGTCTAAGGGGCCGTGCCGGCTCAATGGTGGCTCCCAGTGGCTTCGGGCCAACTGCCGTTGGGCAGGCGGGCCGGCCAGGCCGTGGCTGGGCTGCGCCTAGCACTGTGTGGATTGACAGGGTGGGGAATGCACAAGGGACCGAGGGCCACAGGCCCTTAAGCCTCCGGGGCCAAGTCCTGTGAGCGTTGAGCGGCTCTGGGGCGGAGGGCCAAGCGCCTACAGGCCTGGAGGGTCCCGCCTGACCTGAGCTGCGAAGTCGCCCACAACTCCACCACCCCCGGGCCCTCGAGGCCTCCTGTCGCTTGCCTGGGCGGACGGCAGGGCCGCGCCGGAGAGGGTTGGCTGCCGGGCTGGCGGTAAGTCGCCAGCACCAGCGAAGCTAAGCCTCAAGAGGCACACCGTGGCCCCCGCTGCATTCTACGGCCACACCTCCCTGAACGCACCACACCTCGTCTGATCTCGGAAGCTAATCAGGGTCTGGCCTGTTTCGTACCTGGATGGGAGACCACATGGGAATACCGAGTGCTGTAGGCTTTTTTGCCTCCCGCTCCGCCTTGACATTTAGTGGCCCGCGGCCGAGGCCGCCTCCGCCCCCGCTGAGCACCGCTGCAGGCCTCACCTCCTCACGTCCCTCCCAACACAGCGCGCCGGAGGGATCGCTCCCCGCCGAGCTGGCTGGACATGCGGCCAGAATGCGGCCCTGGAAGGCAGCCGCCACCCCAGCCGCTCCCGTGGTGGCTGGCCCGGACCCAGACTCCGCCGCAGGCCGGGGTGCCGTCCGTGCGGCCCGCGAGGCCCTCGACCTGCACTTGGCCGCCCCCACCGGAGCCCAGCCGCGCCGCAGCCCCCTGTCTGCCCGTGTGTCTCTCCACAGCTCCCTCCGGAAAAAGCCCCCCCTCCGCCGTTTCGCCACGGCCGGGGGCGGGAGCGGGGGCGGGGGCCGGGGCCGCTTCTCCGGGCCTGCCGGCCACCAGGGCCGGGGTCCTGTGCTCGGCGGGCGGCGTGGGGGCAAGGGGGGGCCTTGCTGGGGCTAAGGGGCCGTGCCCACTCCATGGTGGCTCCCAGTGGCTTCGGGCCAGCTGCTGCCCGGCCGGAGGGCCGGCCCGGCCGTGGCCGGGCTGCGCCTAACTCCGCGTGGGCGGGCAGGGGGGGATGCCCAAGGGACCGCGGCCGCCGGGCCCTGAAGCCTCCGGGGCCGCGTCCCTGTGAGCGTCGAGCGGGATCTGCGGCGGGGCGCCAAGCGCCGACGGGCCTGGAGCGTCCCGCCCGCCCTGGGCTGCGAGGTGGCCCACCACTCCGCCACCCCCGGGTCCCCGAGGCCTCCTGTCGCCTGCCTGGGCGGGCGGCAGGGCCCTGCCGGAGAGGGCTGGCCGCCGGCATGGCGGTAAGGCGCAGGCGCCAGCGAAGCTGGGCCTCAAGAGGCACCGCGCGGGCCCCTCCTGCGTCTACGGCCATACCACCCTGAACGCGCCCGATCTCGTCTGATCTCGGAAGCTAAGCAGGGTCGGGCCTGGTTAGTACTTGGATGGGAGACCGCCTGGGAATACCGGGTGCTGTAGGCTTTTTGCCTCCCGCTCCGCCTTCTCCTTTAGTCGCCCGCCGCCTCCGCCCCCGCCCCCGCCCCCGCCCCCGCCGGGCACCGCTGCAGGCCCCACCTCCTCCGGCCCCTCCCACCACAGCGCGCCAGAGGGGGCGCTCTCCGCCTGCCTGGCCGGCCAGGCGGCCAGAAGGCGGCCCTGGAAGGCAGCCGCATCCCAGCCGCTCCCGGGGTGGCTGGCCTGAACCCAGACTCCGCCTCAGGCCCGGGTGCCGGCCGTGCGGCCCGCGAGCCCCTTGACCTGCACCTGGCCGCCCCCACCAGCGCCCAGCCCCGGCGCAGCCACCTATCTGCCGGTGTGTCTCTCCACAGCTCCCTCCGGAAAAAGCCCCCCCTCCGCCGTTTCGCCACGGCCGGGGGCGGGAGCGGGGGCGGGGGCCGGGGCCGGTGCTCCGGGCCGGCCGGCCACAAGGCGCCGGGTCCTGTGCTCGGCGGGTGGCGTGGGGGCAAGGGTGGCCTTGCTGGGGCTAAGGGGCCGTGCCGACTCAATGGTGGCTCCCAGTGGGTTAAGGGCCGACTGCCGTCGGGCAGGAGGGCCGGCCCGGGCTGCGGCTGGGCTGCGCCTAGCGCCGCGTGGGCGGGCAGAGGGGAGGCCCAAGGGACCGCGGGCCCCGGGCCCTGAAGCCTCCGGGGCCACGTCCCTGTGAGCGACGTGCGGGATCTGGGGCGGGGCGCCAAGCGCCGAACGGTTTGGTGGGTCCCGCCCGCCCTGGGCTGGGAGGTCGCCGAACCCTCCGCCACCCCCCTGGTACCCGAGGCCGCCGTTGCCCTGCCTGGGCGGGCGGCGGGGCCCTGCCGGGGCGGGCTGGCCGCCGGGCTGGCGGGGAGGCGCAAGCGCCAGCGAAGCTGGGCCTCAAGAGGCACTCCGCGGGCCCCTTTTAACGTCTACGGCCATACCACCCTGAACGCGCCCGATCTCGTCTGATCTCGGAAGCTAAGCAGGGTCGGGCCTGGTTAGTACTTGGATGGGAGACCGCCTGGGAATACCGGGTGCTGTAGGCTTTTTGCCTCCCGCTCCGCCTTCTCCTTTAGTCGCCCGCGGCCTAGGCCGAGGCCGAGGCCAAGGCCGAGGCCGCTGCCTCCGCCCCCGCCCCCGCCCCCGCCGGGCAGCGCTGCAGGCCCCACCTCCTCCGGCCCCTCCCACCACAGCGCGCCAGAGGGGGCGCTCCGCGCCGGCCTGGCCGGCCAGGCGGCCAGAAGGCGGCCCTGGAAGGCAGCCGCCACCCCAGCCGCTCCCGTGGTGGCTGGCCCGGACCCAGACTCCGCCGCAGGCCGGGGTGCCGTCCGTGCGGCCCACGAAGCCCTCGACCTGCACTTGGCCGCCCCCACCGGAGCCCAGCCGCGCCGCAGCCCCCTGTCTGCCCGTGTGTCTCTCCACAGCTCCCTCCGGAAAAAGCCCACCCTTTGCCACTTCGCCACGGCCGAGAGTGGGAGCGGGGTCGTGGGCTGGGACCGGTTCGCTGGGCTGGCTAGACACCAGGCGCCGGGAACTTTGCTCGGCAGTTGGCGTGGGGGCAAGGGTGGCGTTGCTGTGTCTAAGGGGCCGTGCCGGCTCAATGGTGGCTCCCAGTGGCTTCGGGCCAACTGCCGTTGGGCAGGCGGGCCGGCCAGGCCGTGGCTGGGCTGCGCCTAGCACTGTGTGGATTGACAGGGTGGGGAATGCACAAGGGACCGAGGGCCACAGGCCCTTAAGCCTCCGGGGCCAAGTCCTGTGAGCGTTGAGCGGCTCTGGGGCGGAGGGCCAAGCGCCTACAGGCCTGGAGGGTCCCGCCTGACCTGAGCTGCGAAGTCGCCCACAACTCCACCACCCCCGGGCCCTCGAGGCCTCCTGTCGCTTGCCTGGGCGGACGGCAGGGCCGCGCCGGAGAGGGTTGGCTGCCGGGCTGGCGGTAAGTCGCCAGCACCAGCGAAGCTAAGCCTCAAGAGGCACACCGTGGCCCCCGCTGCATTCTACGGCCACACCTCCCTGAACGCACCACACCTCGTCTGATCTCGGAAGCTAATCAGGGTCTGGCCTGTTTCGTACCTGGATGGGAGACCACATGGGAATACCGAGTGCTGTAGGCTTTTTTGCCTCCCGCTCCGCCTTGACATTTAGTGGCCCGCGGCCGAGGCCGCCTCCGCCCCCGCTGAGCACCGCTGCAGGCCTCACCTCCTCACGTCCCTCCCAACACAGCGCGCCGGAGGGATCGCTCCCCGCCGAGCTGGCTGGACATGCGGCCAGAATGCGGCCCTGGAAGGCAGCCGCCACCCCAGCCGCTCCCGTGGTGGCTGGCCCGGACCCAGACTCCGCCGCAGGCCGGGGTGCCGTCCGTGCGGCCCGCGAGGCCCTCGACCTGCACTTGGCCGCCCCCACCGGAGCCCAGCCGCGCCGCAGCCCCCTGTCTGCCCGTGTGTCTCTCCACAGCTCCCTCCGGAAAAAGCCCCCCCTCCGCCGTTTCGCCACGGCCGGGGGCGGGAGCGGGGGCGGGGGCCGGGGCCGCTTCTCCGGGCCTGCCGGCCACCAGGGCCGGGGTCCTGTGCTCGGCGGGCGGCGTGGGGGCAAGGGGGGGCCTTGCTGGGGCTAAGGGGCCGTGCCCACTCCATGGTGGCTCCCAGTGGCTTCGGGCCAGCTGCTGCCCGGCCGGAGGGCCGGCCCGGCCGTGGCCGGGCTGCGCCTAACTCCGCGTGGGCGGGCAGGGGGGGATGCCCAAGGGACCGCGGCCGCCGGGCCCTGAAGCCTCCGGGGCCGCGTCCCTGTGAGCGTCGAGCGGGATCTGCGGCGGGGCGCCAAGCGCCGACGGGCCTGGAGCGTCCCGCCCGCCCTGGGCTGCGAGGTGGCCCACCACTCCGCCACCCCCGGGTCCCCGAGGCCTCCTGTCGCCTGCCTGGGCGGGCGGCAGGGCCCTGCCGGAGAGGGCTGGCCGCCGGCATGGCGGTAAGGCGCAGGCGCCAGCGAAGCTGGGCCTCAAGAGGCACCGCGCGGGCCCCTCCTGCGTCTACGGCCATACCACCCTGAACGCGCCCGATCTCGTCTGATCTCGGAAGCTAAGCAGGGTCGGGCCTGGTTAGTACTTGGATGGGAGACCGCCTGGGAATACCGGGTGCTGTAGGCTTTTTGCCTCCCGCTCCGCCTTCTCCTTTAGTCGCCCGCCGCCTCCGCCCCCGCCCCCGCCCCCGCCCCCGCCGGGCACCGCTGCAGGCCCCACCTCCTCCGGCCCCTCCCACCACAGCGCGCCAGAGGGGGCGCTCTCCGCCTGCCTGGCCGGCCAGGCGGCCAGAAGGCGGCCCTGGAAGGCAGCCGCATCCCAGCCGCTCCCGGGGTGGCTGGCCTGAACCCAGACTCCGCCTCAGGCCCGGGTGCCGGCCGTGCGGCCCGCGAGCCCCTTGACCTGCACCTGGCCGCCCCCACCAGCGCCCAGCCCCGGCGCAGCCACCTATCTGCCGGTGTGTCTCTCCACAGCTCCCTCCGGAAAAAGCCCCCCC